>NC_030423.2:27053902-27288902 GCF_001660625.3 Ictalurus punctatus
TGCGATGGGCTGGCCCCCACCGTCCAGGATGCCTCGTGCCCCAAGTTCCCTGGGATAAGCTCCAGGCTCGCTGCGTGTGAGCGTTCTTTATTATACACTCTTAATTTACACATTCTCATGAATTGTGCCAATAATTCTGGTGCTGACTTGTTAGTGTTCTCGAGAACTCTGAACAAGAAACACGGCCGTTAACACGAACAAGAAAGGTTCTGTCTACTGATTTCTATAAACTGTATTATTGATTAATTTTTTTTTTTACTGAAGTCCCGTTCTTCTGCTCTTTACTTTATTGTCATATCTGTGTTCTAGGTGTAATTGAACCTGTTCCTAAGCGCCAAGCTGCCACAGATTACCTGAGCAGGTATATAAATCCAACACTCATCACCGGCCTTACTGAGCTGTGCAAGGCAAAACCAGCTGATCCGTTCGTAAGTACAGGCGTCATTGTTGTTCCTAACAAATGACTGATATCACTGAAAATTATATTTATTTTAGTTTATTATTCTTATTTTTACTCTTCTTCTTACTTCTCTAATTCGTAGCCTTTTTATTATGTGTGTTTTTTCCCCCCTAGACATGGATGGCTGACTGGCTGATTCAAAACAATCCAAATAAACCAAAAATAAGTGGGGATTGTAGTTGAAGATGCAGCTTTGAACATAATAAAAAATGACTATGGGTTTTCTGACAGACATCTTTTTTTATGTAATACTGAAAATGATTTGCATTAAAGTTGAACTGTTTTGAGACGTTACTTTACTGCTCGTGTTTATTATTAAGCTAATCTGTACTTTTAGTAACTGGGAATGTGTCATTTGTGTTTACTCATTTGGCACACACTTTTATCCGACGAAACTTACAACTCAAGGACCAACAGTGACCGCTTGGTGGTACTTATGAAAGTCTAATCAGTGGCATGGAGGTGCAGGAGGGTTGCTTTGCTGCCTCACAGCCCCAGGCTCTGTTTTGATTCCGTGCTTTGGTTACTGACTGTGCAGAATTTTGCATCTTCTCCCTGCAGCTATCTGTGTGGGTTTTCTCACAGTTTTCACCCACCTCCCAAAAAAACATGCCTGTACATGGCCTGGTGACGTTCAATTGCCCCTAGGTGTGAATAAGTGTGTGAATGTGTGTATGCAGAACGCCCTCTGATGGACTGGCATCCTATACCAGGATGTATTCATGCCCTGTGCACAGTTTTCCCAGGACAGGGAACCATTATGAACCAGGATTAATTGCTTACTGGAAATGAATGAAATTCTATAGAATTGTGAATTTATTTTTAGTAATAACAATAATAGGATTGACATTTTTTCCTCCTGTAATCGGAATAAGATGATATCATGATAGTACATGTATGATCCGATTCATTCATTATCAAAGTTATTATTTTTTTTAATCATTATTCAACTTTTAGACTTATTAACCTGTTTGACCTATTTGACTGAGCATTTGAATTGAATAGGATTCAGTATCTCAAAACAAGTTGGTGTAAATAATGTAAATAATCAAAAATAATTTGGGGATAATGTATTTTGTAGTTGGAAAGTTTTAGAATTAAAAAAAAAAAGTTCTAAGATTTGAATAAATAGTCAGAATAAGAATGTACTAGAATAAGAATGTAAGAATGTTTTAATAATGGGCGTAATATTTAAATAGTTGGATTATGTTCATGTTACTACGTTCGCCTCACACCTCCAGGGTTGGGGGTTCATTTTCATTCATTACTGCCCTGTGTGTGTGTGTGTGGAATTCGCATGTTCTCTCCATGATGCGGGGGTTTCCTCTGGGTACTCCGGTTTCCTCCCCCAGTCCAAACACATGCGTGGTAGGTGGATTGGCATGTCCAAAGTGTCCGTAATTATGAATGGATGTGTGAATGTGCCCTGCATGGATTGGAACTCTGTCCAGGGTGTACCCTGCTTTGTCTCCCATGCTCCCTGGGATAGGCTCCAGGTTCTCCATGACCCTGAAGGATAAACAGTATAGAAGATGGATTTATGGATTATGTTCATCAGATTAATCTGTGCTGATGACGGAGGGTGTGTATAATGTTTTACAGGTAAAGGAGTCCTGGGGTCCAAAGACTGAGAAGCATTTTATTTATTTCAGAAGCTCAGTGAAATGCTTTTCATTGAAAAAGCATGTCTTCTCATGCACGTGCTTCTTTTCAGAAATATAAACGAGCTATAATTTAATTTGGAAAATGAGAAAATGATCCAATTTATGTGCATTAAAAACACGTATAACTTTATATATATATATATATATATATATATATATATATATATATATATATATATATATATAAATTAAACCCACGTTAGGTTGATAAAAACAAGCATTCCGCTTTTCGATTTAGAAGAGGTTCGGATTGTAGCGCGTTCGGGGCGTTACCAGGTGACGTCAATCGCGCGCTTCTCATTGGCTGCCCGCTGTGACGGGCAGATCATAGCAACCAAAGAAACGCGTTCTTATTCGGATGCCCTTTCTTCTGTCCAGTAATATAACACCCTCTACAGGTCGGCGCAATAAGGAAGAGTCCTTTTTTTTAACGGAGGATCTCCAATACCCGACGGATTTTCTTTTCCCCCTCCCCGAAAAGCGTAACGCTTTTAAGGTACTGTTTTTATCTTGCGGTTCCTTTAAGTGATAAACGGCGGTTTATATAGCTGGTATATTCGCCGTTTTTTATTATTGAAAATTCGATTGCAAGTGCGGCTCCAGCGCGGTTATATAACTGAAAGTGAGGTGCATGGCGGTTAGCCGCCGCGTCGAAAACATTTCTGTATTTATTTTTTTTTAAAAAGAAGGTTCAAACATAATTCTGGTCGATTGAGTACATTTTGACATTTTACTAGTTTCTGTTTCAGCGTAGCGTGTGCTATAGCGAGCCGGTGAAGTGTTTTTCTTTTGATTTTGTCATCACGGTTATGCTAGGCTAATCAAAATGGTGGCCAGAGTAGAGTAGCGCGAGCTAGCGTGCACGCGCGCGGTCGTTTTGTTATATAATGTAGTGACGTTTTTTTGTAATATTTTAGCGGGCATCTCTTTTTTTTCTTCTTCTACAGATCGTAAACAGACGCTATGGCGGATGCAGAGCAGCAGTTTATGGAGACGGCGGAGAACGGTTACGAAGGCGAAGAGAACGGAGCGGAGGGCTACGACGACGGCGGCGCGAGTGCAGAGCTGCAGGCCGAAGCGGGAGTCGGAGAGAACAATGGAGCCGGAGACGGAACTCAGGACGGAGACGGCGGCCGGATAGAAGCGAGTAAAAGTGAAGAAGATGCCGGGTATGTAACCCTAAAACAGTAGTGTCGTGATGTTTTAGTACTATCATATTAGTTTTTTTTTCTCCCCGTCTTTTGTTGGCGCCATGTAATGTGTGTCGCGCTCTCACAGGGGGATGGGTGCTCGCGCGCGACAGAGAGTCGATTATTCTCTCCCAGGCGTTTGGAACGAAGAGTCGATTCCGAGTCGATTCTATGCGCATTTAATTCGGGTTGCACAGAAATGGGAGCTGCAAATCGGCAACAACAAAGTGCATGCATGTCTTGTCTCGTCTTCTACAATGCAGACCTCACGTGAACGTGTACACTAGGGGGCGGTGTGACGTGTACCATGCCACAATGTGTACCATTGCAGCTCTGGGATGTAAATATTTTGGCAGTGAACTATTTAACTTCTGTTCTTTAACCCTACTATAACTTTTTTGGCGGGGTACATATGTTATATAACATAATGCCAAAATGACTTCCACAATTTAAATACACAAAAGAACAGCTTAAAACAGTAAACCTTTATTTACGGTGTGTCTGAGACGAGTCATAAGAAGAACTGTTTGCATACAAGTTCGTGACCCTAAATGATTTCAAAGAGAAAATGAGGGATGAACCAGTATTTCAGACATCTCAAATGTGGAAATGGGTCAAATTGATCCATAACATAATAGGAAGCACTGCACTAAACATCTCCAGTGATGAAGCATCTTATAAATGGCAAACACTGGAAGTGTTTCATGATTTGTTTTTTCTATTTTTGTATATAATAATAATAATGTGCGGGACCGACTCCTTGGGTTTGATTTCCACCACTGCAAATTGTAATTTGCATATCACTTTATATATATATTGTTCCAGTTTCCTTCCATATGTGAAGGTGGATTTGATGCTTGAATTGCCCATATGTGTGAATGAGTGTGTGCGCCTTGTGCTCAAATGATCCCGAGATCCATCTTGACCTCGTCCAGGAAAAAGCTGTTAAGACGATCGTTCAACATGCTATTGAAGATGGTGACAACTCTTTAATATCGCTTTGAGCAATCACTGAATAATTATCAAATATAATCAAAGTTCAGGTCTTTTTAAAAAATATATAAACATTGTAAACAATAATAAAAGAAGGGAAAAAAACTCCAAATTTGCATTAGATACATTTGCTCGTCAAGTAATAAAGGAAAGGTGTCCATCCAATGACGTTTGATTTCAGGGGTGCTTTAACAATGTCTGAAAGTGTTTAACACACACTGGGGCTTAGTGCAGCACACTCAGTGTTTTTTGTCCATTTCTTGTCACCCTAGTCCTGTTTGTTTACCATCTTTCATTGATTGTCCTACATCCCACCACGTGATGTGCCAAAATGCCACCTCTACTTAAGATTAATGCATCTTTTAGGCTACTCTCCCTCCCCCTTATTGTTTTTATCTTTATGTTGAAGTACCGATACTTTATTCCTCTAGGAAAATGTTTGTTGGGGGACTCAGCTGGGATACTAGTAAAAAGGATCTCAAAGATTACTTCTCTAAATATGGTGAGGTGACAGACTGCACCATTAAAATGGATCCAAACACTGGACGATCAAGAGGATTTGGGTTCATTCTGTTCAAAGAATCAGCAAGTGTAGAAAAAGTAAGTTTGTTTTTCGAGCGACCGTCAAAGCACTCCAAGTCTTAACTCCGAATTTTCCGCCTAAAAGCCGATCACCAATCGTCCGGTTTCTTATCTTCTTCTCGCCAGGTGCTAGCACAGAAGGAACACAGGCTAGACGGGCGGCAGATCGACCCCAAGAAGGCCATGGCCATGAAGAAGGAACCGGTCAAGAAGATCTTCGTCGGCGGGCTGAACCCGGAAACGACGGAAGAAAGGATCCGCGAGTACTTTGGTGCTTTTGGAGAGGTAGTGCCTCTGCATCTATACAGATCTAACCTCTAACAAAAGATTCTAGGTTTTTATATATGTGTATGTGTATCAACGAGATACGCTTTGCATTTTGTTGCAGATCGAGACCATCGAGCTTCCAATGGATCCGAAGACGAACAAAAGGAGAGGGTTTGTCTTCATAACTTTTAAGGAAGAAGACTCAGTCAAGAAGATCATGGAGAAGAAATTCCACAACGTCAGCGGAACCAAGGACGCGAACGGGAAAGAGAGCCTGGTGAGTTTGCAGCACTAAAACACCAATCTGGTGCTAAGTTACGACTAGGATCGGTTGATTTTGACTGTAATGTATTTTTTTGTCCTCCGGTCAGTGCGAGATCAAGATCGCCCAGCCGAAGGAAGTGTATCAGCAGCAGCAATATGGCGGCGGGCGCTTCGGGGGCGGGGGCAGAGGCAGGGGACGTGGCGGTAAGTGATCGCCCTATATCTATATATTACACTCATCCCAGCAGAGATGCCTGGAATATTTTAGATGGATAGAACGTTAAATACCCGAATATTCGTGATTGCAGGCCAGGGTCAAAACTGGAACCAAGGCCAGAGTAACTACTGGAATCAGGGTTACGGGAACCAGGGCTACGGCTACGGCGGGCAGCAAGGCTATGGAGGATATGGAGGCTATGGAAACTACGACTACTCGGCAGGCTACTATGGTTATGGCGGCGGTTACGACTACAGTAAGAGCGCTCTTTCTCCTTGTCTGCTTCAGGTTCAGTTAAACCATGAGTGAGCGATTTTTAATAACTTGATTTCCTCTGATCTTTATTTAAAATATTTTGCTTATTTTTTAAAGCTGACCAGGGCAGCACAAACTACGGAAAAGCTCCGAGACGCGGCGGCCACCAGAATAACTACAAACCATACTGATCATGTTGTGCAGGTGTGTCATGTAACGTGACTGACTTCTCTCTATTTTGTGATCACATAACCAAAGCCCGCTACCTGACGTGTGTTAATAACAGACAATCTGGCCAGCGCAAGCACGACCCAAGGTCAAACAGGAGAAGCAGGAAGCTGTTAACTAGATAGGACATGAATATTCGCAGTAATCAGTGGTTACTTCTATGAATATGGAATGATTTGATAGTAGATAAGCCCTGCCCCTTAACCCTATTGATTTTTGAATTTATAAACGTATGCGTGATTAGATGAGTGTATATATTTAACATCGGGTAACTATATATTGAGTGGTAGCGCCACTGAAGTGTATTTTCTTACTCTTTTCAGTGTCGTGCCTCACTTAAATAGAAACTTAAGACGAAAAGGCAGATGTCTAACATCGTGATTTAGAAAGTGATTGAAATGGTGCATAAATGAACATGAAGCACTTCGCTGATATCAGATCTCTAATCCTGGTCATGTGACCCTGAACATTAAACCAAATCATTCTGATTTTGTAGGAAATTTCTTAAAACCTCTTCCGCTATGTCTTTCTTTTTATTTTATTTCATTTTAAGGTGGTGCCGCAGAGGAACCTGTGACCTGATCCCAGCCGACCCCTGGGCTTCAGTCTTTTACTTTTACTGGATGTAGGCAGAATCTGGACTTCTGCTCCATTTTTGTACAGACCACAAGTGAGGAACCGGGGAAAGCAAATGTCACTTTTCACGTTTTCATTTTATACCTTTTTTTTTTTTTTTTTCTTTTTTTTTTCTTTTTTCCATTTTGTTTTTTGTCCATTTTACATTTCCAGAGATGGAAGTGTTATTTTTACTGTACTTTTTGGTACCTTTTTGAATCTATTGTATTGTATGGTTGTATTTTACGTCTCGGCTGCATTTACCACACACCTGGAGCTCTGGGAAAAGAAAAAAAAAATCCTTTTCATAATAAATTGATTTTTGTTTAATTTTGTCAGTGTTCCTGTATGTAGTTGTTATTTTCTGTTTTCCTCGTGTGCTCTGCAAAGATGCATGGCTCAAAGTCTGCAGTAATCTGAAAAGGGATTGTAAGGGGTTTTTTTTGTTTGTTTGTTTTGTTTACAGCCTTGTTTTTTTTTTTTTTTTTTTGAACCCATATTTAGTTTTTGAGAGATCCCTTTCCATCTTGTTGGTTCATTTAAAAAAAAGAAAAGAAGAAAAAAAAAAAAGTGGCTTTAGTAGTGGTAAAATTATACCTCAGCACATACACCTTTATCTGTAAGATTCACTGGAAACTCATTCCTGCAGTGTCTTGGACAATTTGGTGGAAATAAACTTGGTTTTTAAGATATCTCTGGCATGTCTAATACTGTTGAGTAATTGTAACTAAACATATAAATCTACATCTAAACTCAATCAAGTTTTATTGGGCCACTTTCAGCATGTTGAGGATTGGGACTACAGATTTATGTTGAATTCTCAAATCTGATTGGTCAGGTGTTGACTAATTTTCTATAACGGCGGCTCTGACGATAGTGTGCTGCTGTTCACATGTGGATTTGTCTCACGGATGAGGTAAGGCTAATTTTGTGTGTACACTATAAGGAAAATACAGTGAAATTTTCCGTTACGGAAGGAGTCTCCAGTTTCAGCACTTGTAATAATGTAATAAATTCAGTAGTTGTAATAGTAAGTTTTCCAACACACAGGAAAGGAAGTCTTCAGGACAGAAGTTTGAACTTACAGGTTTGTATTATTAACCTGGAGAGCAAGAAATGAGGCTGCTCAGGGAATGTTTATGGCTGCTCTGACACAAGCCATCACGAGAACTAACTTGTTTCCAGGACATTTCATAACATTAAATGTAACAATAAATGGATAAAATCTGACATTTGTTAGTAAGTTTTTTTTTAAAAAAAATTTAACTTCACAAATTGCTGTGGTAGAGAAGTACAACGCTTTATTGCTGCCCTGTTATTTAAAAAATAAATCAGTGACCATGTTTACATGGACAGCATTAATCTAATTATTGACCTTAATTTGAGTAAGATAATAATGTGATTAAGGTGTATACATGAGTCGCTTATAGAATATTCCTTTCACGTTCATGTTTTACATGTTATAGAACATAATTAGATTAACGGCACACGTAATTACGTCACCGCGCTACGCCGTCTGACGTCGATCCAGAATTTCACGTTTCAACATACAGTTCGTCTTCATTATGGTACCGTATACAGTTTTGGGTGTTTTTTATTAATTTTTTTTTACGAACGCTTTAAGTGCAGTTAATTATTTGTCATGCTGTACGTGCTAATAGACAACTGCTTGAAGCCGTGGGTGTGTCCCAAATCGCGTACTTATCGTTTATATAGTAACCGAGATACATGTATTTTCCCCCACTACAGGCCTATAGTAGGCAAGTAAGCGATTTGGGACGCGGACGAACTCTCTTATTCGCCGTGAAACGTAAAACTGCCGTGTGTGATCGTGTCCTGTCGCAAAATGCGGTGAAAACTCACACGACGTTCATAATGTGATTAAGGTGATTACGTGTCTGTAATACACGTCCATAATGCGACTAAAACAGGAATACTACACCTGATTAAGGTAAGTAAAAATTTCTGTTTACATGGTAGTTTCTTAATTAGAGTATGGTCTTAATCGGATTAAGAGTTGATTATTGTTTTCCATGTAATCGCAGCTAGTGTCTGGGTGGTAAACAGACTGCATCACCACCCTGTCATTAGGTATATTTCCATCCAAGTATTTTTTTTAATGTGTATTTTGGGATATCTCGCATACAAAATAGCGAATAAAATGCGATCAACTGAGGCGAAAAATTGTTTACTAGATAAGAAGCCCTGCGCATGAACTACGGTGGAAACACATTCATCCATCTTCAATACCGCTTGTCCTTTTCAGGGTCACAGGAACCTGGAGCCTATCCCAGGGAGCATCGGGCACAAGGAGGCGTACACCCTGGACAGGGTGCCAGTCCATCACAGGGCACAATCACATACACACTCATTCATACTCTACGGACACTTTGGATATGCCAATCAGCCTACCATGCATGTCTCTGGGGGAGGAAACTGAAGCAAACTCCGCACACACAGGGCCACAATGGGAATTGTGGGCGAACGTGCTAACCACTAAGCCCCTGGAAACACGTCATGTGACTTTGCTGTGAATGGATAATTGGCTCGGGGAAGTTAACATCGCGGAGAGCACCAGGAAGTGATTTTGTGCTCTTGAACACATGGGATGGAAACAGCTTTATTTGCATATGTTTTATGCAAAATTCAAATTTTTTTAACAAAATGAAGTTAAATTCGCAACTTGCATGGAAACATGGCTATTGGTTATTTTCATGGAACAGCACACCCTCAAGTGGTGACAAAGGAAGTTGAATCAATTACCATACATGCAGTAAATACTATATATCGATTAAAGTTTGTTTATTTTTTGTTCACAAAATTCAGAAAAAGAAAATAACCTTCCGAGAGCTTGCTTCATATTAAACGAGGAAGAAAGTCCCGTAGTTTCACTTCCTCTTACACAGAAACGGTTTTTATATGTGGTGCTGCTTCTTTGAGGAAATGTGGGCCAGTGATTTTCATCTGAAATGACCAACATATTGTAAAGTTTTGCTCTACTACTACTTGAGTTCTCTTCTATCATGAATTAGTTTGGAACTGAGTGTGTGTGTGTGTGTGTGTATATGTGTGTGGAAATGCTGTAAAGCCTTCAAAAACAATACAATGAAACATTTTCAACCTAGAAAGGGCTCTTTACTATAAAGAGCAATACACAGTAATGAATTAAACAAATCCAACATATTGTGATAACCCTTTCCTTTTTTAAAGCACATCCGTAGTCTCAGATACAATTCGTGGCTTTGTTTGATAAGGAAATTAACCGCTAAGTTTTGCTCAGCATCTTGGAGAACATGCCACAGTTCTTCTGTAGACTTTGACTTTCACACTTGCTTCTGGTTTTGCAAGTAATCCCTGATAGCCTGAATTCATTCATAACATTTTTTGTCTGAAAATATCTACAGGACAGATCCAACGCGCCTGCTGACAGATTGTACACGTCTCTGGCGCTGAAAACCTCCAAAAGAACGCCGTCTTAACACCTCGCTCCAAAATCTCAGAGGTCTTCACTGGAGTTGAGATGTATTCAGTGTGACTATATGTTCACATAATGGAGTATCCTCCGTTAAGATGGTTAACATGGTTCATTTTAGACCAAAAGACCAGCCTTATATGACCGGTATACAGTCCCCTCCGAAAGTATTGGAACAGCAAGGCCGGTTGATTTGTTTTTGCTGTAGATTGAAGATACTTGGGTTTGAGATCAAAAGATGGATAGGAGAAGAGAGTTTAGAATTCCATCTTTTATTTCCTGGTGTTTATATGTAGACATATTAAACGACATGGAACATAGCACATTTTATATCAGACCACGCAAAAATATTGGAACATGTGACTGACAGGTGTTTCTCGTTACCCAGGTGTGTCCTGTTAGATTGATTGTTTAGACAATAAATACCTCTGAACATCTAGTCTTGGTTTTAGGCTTCAGTTTCACCCGTGAAGACTGTATTTGTTGTTAAAAGGGATAAACCAACATGAATATCAGAGAGCTGTCTATGGGAGAAAAGCAAGCCGTTTTGAAGCTGAAGCTGAAAAAAGACTGAAAATCAATCGGAGGCGTCACAGAAACATCGGGTATAACCAATACAACAATTTGGAAAGTCCTGAAAAAGAAAGAAACCATTGTTGTACTGAGCAACAGACACCGAACGGGTCGGCCAAGGAAAACAACAACAGCTGATGACAGAAACATTGTGAGAGCTGTGACGAAAAACCCAAAGCAACAGTCAGTGACATCACCAACAACCTCCACAGGGCAGGGCTGAAGGTATCACAATCCACCGTTCGAAGAAGACTTTGAGTCTAGAAATATAGATGCTACGAGTTGAGTACTACAAGACGCAAACCACTCATCAGCAGTAAGAATCAGAAAGCCAGATTGGAATTCTTAAAGAAATACAGAAATGACCCACGTGAACAAATGCGTTGGTTCAAACAAAAGGAGCCATGTTCTAGAGTTGTTTAAAACGTCTAGACGTAAAGCCGAAATCCTGATATGTCTCATATTCGTCTTTTGATCTCAAACCCAAATGTCTTTGGTGTATAGCACAAACAAAGGAATTGGCCTTGCTGTTCCAATAGTTTTGGAACTTTAAAAAAAACTTTCGACCGTAAACCCGTCCTGTCCTCTGTCTAGCTCCCGTGTACATGTCCTGCACTCAGCTGTGCACGTTTTTGTGTTTATTCTTTTTTTTTTTAAATATAACTTTTTATCTTTAACGAAAATTTCACCCCAGTGTTTACGTGTACGTTTATGAAACATCGGTTAAAAACTACTCAGCTCAAATGATATTTGTTTATGTCACAGTTTAATAAAAGTAATAAAAACTCAACCTGGAGAAAACCTCACAAGCAAGAAAAATACGTTGGGGTAAACATATTTTAAAATATGATGAATTCTGTCACTTACAGATTGAGTTTGGCACGTTTGTCGTATTACTTTCTTCTGAAATATCTATGTATATTCATTTACCATATTACCCCCCACCCTTCTAAATAAATCTAATCATTTCCCTTAAAAAAAAAATACAAAGTACCATATGTACAATAAGAATCATTTAAAAGATGCACAGACGTCCACAGTCTCTTTTCTTTGTATACCGCTGATGACATACTGTAATACCTGAAGTAAAGCTGTAAACACATGAAAAACACCCTCTGAGTGTTTGTTTCTGAAAAAAAACCTTCAAACGGAACCGAGCGGATCCAGTGAGAGCTCGTCGATGCGAAATGTAGCAGCGTCCCAGCAGAAATGCGTTCTCCACAGGAGGCATGTCACAGGCTCAAATGTCCATCTCGAACTGGCTGTCATCAGCTACAGGAGGAAACAGAGGTTATACACACACGTGTTAGCATGGGTAGCAGAGAAGGGTTGTCTGAGGGGCAGTGGCACCTAGAGGGCATGTCATTTTCTTGCATGTAGGGAAGCCTATAAAGTACTGTCTCTCGTACTCTCTACTGGAAAAGATGTGTATCGCGTTTACCCACATACAGGAGCACCCTAGAGGGCATGTCATCACGATTACTCACACGTAGGGGCACCCATTAGGGCCCTTCATCATGTTTCCTCACACACAGGAGCACCTTAGAGGGTGTTTCATCACATTTTCTCACATGTAAGGGCACCTTAGAGGGCATGTCATCATGTTTACTCACACGTAGTGGAACCCTAAAGGGCATGTCATCAAGTTTTCCTCACATATAGGGGCACCCTAGAGGGCATTTCATGATGTTTTCCATTTGAAAGGCACCCATTAGGGCCCTTCATCATGTTTCCTCACACACAGGTGCACCTTAGAGGGTATTTCATCACATTTTCTCACATGCAAGGGCACCTTAGAGGGCATATCATCATGTTTACTCACACATAGGGGCACCTTAGAGGGCATGTCATCATGTTTACTCACACATAGGGGCACCTTAGAGGGCATCTCATCACATTTACTCACATATAGGGGTACCCTGGAGGGCATTTATGATGTTTTTCCATTTGAAAGTCACCCATTAGGGCACTTCATCATGTTTCCTCACACGTAGGGGCACCCTAGTGGACATTTCTTCTCACACGTAGGGGCACCCTAGAGGGCATGTGATCATGTTTACTCATATGTATGGAGCACCCTAGAGGGCATGTCATCACGTTTACTCATTTGAAAATAAGCTATTATGGCATGTCATAATGCCCACTGTAAGGGTACCCTATAGGGCATTTTCTCACGTTTAGTCTTACAACTTACAGGGCACGTCATCACATTTTATCTACAAAATTTTATCTCGTGGCATTTTTTCCACCATGGGGAAATTCAGTCTTCTTTAGTTAATGCTTTATCCTGTTCAAATATTTTAAAGCTAGAAATAAAAGGAATAACACACTTTAGGACAAGCTGGTGTAGGAAAATAATGAACTTCTGGGGCTCTACTTAACTGTAACTCTACTTCAAATCAGACTGCATCACACAACTTTGTTGTTTATTATATTACTATAACAGCCTGCCAGCTATATTTTATTCCTTACTTGGCACATGCCCAGGCAGGTCTTATCTCTCTAAAGAACCCTTGCAGAACTTTTTTTAGTCTGAATAAGGCTTCATTTGTGCTACTCTTCTGGCAATTTATTCTGATTTGCTTTACCTGCTGCATCCTTTTCCTCCTCCAGCTCTTCTTTCAGTTCTTCCAGTTTGCCCAGAGGATGATTGGAAGGAACCGTCACCCCGGGAATCTGAGGCAGGCAGCAGGGTGGGGTCCGAGCGATCGGCGAGTTCCTACACTCGAGCAGGAACTTTCTGTCGTAAATGATACGTGTGCCTGTAGATACAAAAGATTCAAGACCATGAATATTCACATCTAGGTCACACCTAGAGGGTGGAAAACCGTTCACTAATACAGCTGAGTGCTAAAGTTTGCATCCCTTTAGGCCAGAATAAAGAAAACAGATTTAATTTACACAAACAAAATAATGTGTGTTAGGTTTTACCAGTCAAATAGTATGTGAGCACATTAATGATACAGCTTTCAGTTTTGGATGGTTTTGTTCCAGGATAAACCCAACATTTCATTTTTTATTGTAAAAAAAATAATAATAAAAAATGAACACACGGTCCCCTTTCCGCCCCCAATTCAAAAACCACGGGGGTGCAAACTTTTGCACTCAACTGTAAGAAATAGTAAGTCTAAGTAACTTTCATGACCTCTGTATTGAATGTAATCAAATTATGAAGAACCTACATGAAGTATCGTTTTATTTATTCACTTACATTTTTATAGTTTAGTTTTATTATATAGTTATATTATTTTTTATTATATATTACTTATATAGTATAGTTTTATTTCATATCCAATAATGTTTTCACAGATGATAAATTAGTGCTTTTTTTAAAAAAAAAAATTCGCTTTTTAAAATTTTTTTATTTAAAAAACAATTCTATCTAATCAGATGTGTTTCTGAGAGGGATCGTGAATGCATTACATAAAATTATATCATTCTGTTTCACTTTACATTAACATTTAAGCATTTAATGATTTGATTTTTGGCTTTGCTTTAAGGATTTTTTTTTTTTTAAACTAAAAATAATATTAAATAAAATCAGCCGTGATTGAATCCTGAGTACAATTGTGAATGCATGACATACTGTTTTGTGCATTTTATCGTGTGTTTTATTTTCATTTGATGTTTTTACTTCATCTATAGAAAATGAGGGCATCTCTAAGATTAATAATAAATGAAAACGGACTTAAATCATAAACACCACAGAGCACGCTGACTCTCGGCATGTGTTTATGAGCCTGAAATTAATTTTATGGCCCAGATCAGACTCGATGACCTCAAACTCAATGTTTGTTTATTAAGAAAATGTGTATGTTCTCTGTTTACTATTTAAACATCATAAAATAGGACTATTTTATATTTACAGTCTTAAAGTTTTGAAATGTAATTGACATCATCATAATAATTTCACCCAGGATTCGGTTTAAACTGTTCAAATCAGCACCGAGGATTTCCATACATTTCGCCTGTTTAACATATCTACTCGACAGTGTGAACAAAGCCAAGAGCCTTGAAAGTGACTCACATTAGGCTTTTTGTCTCGACCGTTAAGAGAGAAGCGCTCGTACGAATCTGAATGAGAGGAGCCGACGAGGCTAGACTTGGCATCCGTGTTGAAGTTCTAGGAAATCTGAGCACACATTCGAGTTGGAGGGAGCCATTTTGAGGCAGGCCAGACCACATCGAGCTTACGTAAGGTCTGAATGTGTACAAACTGCACAAACGAGGCCCACACAGCAGGCTCTTTGATTTTTATCTTTATGGTAGAGTTACTAGGCAGAGCACAGACTTTAACACACAGCTGTAAGGAGCGGCAAGCAGATCTGGAGTCGGTTGAAGTTTGACCGGTACGAGGGGTGGAGCTGTACTGTAACCACGATCTCCATCAAGATTAAGAAAAACATGTTATGCAACCGTGTCTAGTTTGTGCACCGTGTTTTTGACAAAAAGAGGTGAAGGAGCAAGTAGGGGGAGAAAATGGAGACACCGTGAGCAATGTTTCATAATCACCAAGGTTCTGCTTTGCTTCTACACAAACTGCATGGGTACTTTTCTTGCGTATAATTCAAATAAATTCGGTTTTATTTACTGTATATAGCGCTGTTAACGATATACAGAAATCCGGATATAAATTTAGACTGATCCTTAATGATTCAGCCAGAGGCGACGGTGGAGAGGAAAATCTCCCTGAGATGACATGAGAAAGAAACCTCGAAAGGGAACACGTCCTCTTCTGGGTGACACCGGATAGTGCGAGTACTGCATGTCCTGTCGTTAAGCCTGTTGATGAAACTAATACTGCATCTATTCAGCTATATCAGAACAATATTTTACAACTGCATGATATATCGTTTGTATATCTTTAACAGAATGATAATGAGTCCTTATTGGTCACAGTGGAGTGAAATTCTTTTCTCCACATACCAGAACATGGTAGGAAGTTGGTGTCAGAGTGCAGCGTCGGACATGATACAGCGCCCCTGGAGCAGAGACGGTTAAAGGCCTTGCTCAAGGGCCCAACAGTGGCAGCTTGGCAGTGCTGGGGCTTGAACCCCATCACCCCATCCGATCAACATCGGTTTGTTTTCATAACATTATCACACAATATGCTATGCTACAATATTCTATTTTTGTACATCATCATGTGCAGCTCAGGTCACTTATAAATCACAGACGGCTGGTGTAGACACGTGCTTTCTTTCATCGATATAATACACATCAGATGCTTTTATTTGCTATTAAGGAATGTCAAACTGACTTTTATTTTTCCCCCTGTGGAGTGCAACAGCACCAGCACTAAGAAAGAAAAAAAAAAAAACACAGAATGTTGCTAAGACTCTGGATGAAGTCAGGCTGGGGCTGATTTCTTTCTAGCCCAGACTGTATATTCATGCAGCTGAAAGTCGTAGGCTTTCGTGGCGATTACACAGAGTGGGCTGAGATTTTTCAGACATTGAGAAATACAGTTAATCATATGAAACTAAAACTCTAAACAAACATTGTCCGATCAAAGTACCAAAAAAAATAAAAATAAAAAAAATAAGAGGACAGATAACAGAACTGTATGTTTAGTGTTTTTTTCCGGGTATTTATTTCGTATTTGGAGGAAACACAATTTCTATCTTCCTTCGAGTGCATACGTGTGAATCATACTTCGTGTCACATCCTTCTTATTATTACGCCATCGATAAGACCTTGTGATATAATGCGTAACTCAACTGTAATAGTTTCATTCTCAAGCCATTGTTAGATTTTAGATTTAATCCTCGCATTTCACACAGTCCTCACATTTCTGTCACCACAAAACACAAATTTGACCCAAACGATAAATTAATTACTCTAAAACATTTCTCGATGTAAACTTTGCCACGTTCAGGCCTTCGTAAACCTCCCCAGGCGAACGTTTTTTGGCCGGGACAGAAAGTTCTGGGTTATTCCTGAAATGCAACAGCTGTGGAAGTGGGGAAGGGTGGCTTTCCAAGAAAAATCCCTCCTACTTGGCATAGCGAATGCTGGGTTGGCCATGAAGGCCATCTGATAAAAAGATGAACAATGAGAGTACTGGGTGGAGGGCTCATCAACTGTTTTTGTTTTTCGAGCAGCTCAGGAGTGCGGTATCTCTGGAACAAACAAGCTATGAATAGATAGCATATCTATGATATTGTTACATAAACAAGCAGTCGTTCCAGTTGTCCAGCCCTCGCCTGATGAATTAATCCAGGATGTATTTAGGAACTAGCTATGAACAGATTAATGTCATTTTTTTTCTTCTTCTTCTTTTCTCTCACACAAGGGTTGCAAAAGTGAAAGAGCTTCTGTAGAGCTGAGACAGAAAAACACCACATGCTGGTTTACAGATGGCCACCATTTGTGTTTCTGGTTGGTTTAAAGCTGAGCTGGATCACTATTACAGCTACTAAACAGCGAGAACAGACTGTCAGCATGTTATGAAGATAATTCAGATTTTTTAAAAATGCATATAGTGAAATATTGATTACAGAATCATTTCCAAAAAAAAAAAAAAAAAAAAAAGGTAGAAAGAATCTATAAGGGGTTTAAATGATTAAACAAGGACTTGATGGTCTTGCTGCAAGTTGGTCAGTGGATAGATACAGTGTATAAAGTGTGTATGTGTGTGTGTGTGTGTAGCTTCTTTACACCATGCCCACTTCAATCCTGCTCAGTGAAAACTCCTCACACTGTACCCCTTTTTAGGAAGAAGCATGTGCTCACCTCCTGGTGTGGTGGAGAACAGGGTTCCTCCAGGAGTCTGGCTGTAACAGTCTGGGAGCTGGGACCAGTCCTTCAGCTGGATCACACGGGTCGGGATGGGACAGCTCCTGGTCTTCTGTGTGTTAGTTGACATTGTGGATTTATAAGCTTGAAAGTTCAGTAGAAGGTGCAGATTGATAAAGCTTTCCCACTGCTGCTTATTATTCTACTTATATCTCACTTCTTCACTTTTCTTTTCTGTTCTGTTCTTTCTGTCTGGTTTGACTTTGGCTAAACTAACAAGCTTTCTAAAAGTGCATTGTTGCAGAAGCATACAAGTTACAAGAGCAGCTGTGTTTTTCCAAAGCACTACAGGACTACAGTAGTGGGTGCAGGGTGTGTGTGGATATTTAACACCAACAGATAGGACGTGAGGTTCAGGGTTGCCAGATTGGGTGGTTCTTGAACAAAATAAAAAAAAGAAAAGAAAACTCCATCCTACTCCATCCTACACTACTTGCATATTAATCTTTTAATGAATAAATAACACGTGAGCTTCAGTGGTGTCCAATAATTATTTTTGTAATGAAATGCCGAGTTGATTTCTTTATCGTTGCCTTGTTGATCTCTTTTCACTAAGGTTAACCGTTTCCGTTAGAAACGAAAAGAAAGCGATGCAGCTGCGCTTTAGTACTTTAGTCCGTCCAGCTCTCTCACTTTCTGATCTGTACACTGTGTTCCAACCGATCCATGCTAATACCGCGGTGAACTCCATCACGCTTATCGGCTTGTAGATCGTTAAATAGTCGTAAGCACATAGATCCAGGTAACACATCTCTTATTAGTCAAGTAAATCACCACATCGTATCTCACAGCTGACCATTTTAAATCTGTAATTTTTATACCAAACATTTGCTAATCGGCATTAGCCATTTTGGCCGTTGATAGCTCTGACCCTTCCGCTACATAGAGTGGGCTTTAGTGGTTATATAGATTATTAGGTGTGTAGCTACGTCTTGCTAAGTTTCTCGTGTAAACACACTACTTTCTCTACAAGTATACAGAGTAGCTACAGGCGAAACATAAGATGTGTCTCAAATGACATAGTATGACCTAATACTCAGTATTTACGTCATGCGTGGTTAGCACGTTCGCCTCACCCCGCCAGGGTTGGGGGTTTGGTTCCCGTCACAGCCCTGTGTGTGCGGAGTTTGCACGTTCTCCCCGTACTGCTGGGGTTTCCTCCGGGTTCTCCGGTTTCCTCCCCAGACCAAAGACATGCATGGTAGGCTGATTGGCGTTTCCAAATTGTCCGTAAAGTATGAATGTGTATGTGATTGTGCCCTGTGATGGATTGGCACCCCGTCCAGGGTGTACCCCGCCTAGTTCCCGATGCTCCCTGGGATAGGCTCCGGGTTCCCCACGACCCTGAAGGAGACGCTGTATAGAAGTTGGATGGATGGATTTACCTCATGCTAATGAACGCAGAGGCATTTTGAATGAAAGTGAAATCTTAAAAACACATGTGATGTCAAGAACATGTACCAGATTGCTATTAGCAGATTTATCTAACATTAGCTGTGGTGTACAACATTTATTTTTCACTTGTGAACAATCTTTCCAGAAAAAAACAACAATCTTCTCACAACCTCCTTCTTTTGCATGATGGACAATGAAGAAGAAAAAAGATTATTTAATTCAGTAATGCATGAGGATATATATATATATATATATATATATATATATATATATATATATATATATATATATATATATATATATATATATATATATAAGTTGTAAGGGTGGTTTTTCTGTAAACTCTGGATGCAACCTGGCAACCCTGAATACGTGACCGGGATCATGTGATGGGAGGGGGGTTCTATGGGGGCTGGTGCGCTCAGGCAAAAGTAAAAACAGTAAAAACACCACGTGCTCTGAAATAGGAACTGAGCACGTGCTCAGAAGCCTGTCCGCCATTGCTGCGGTGGTTAGTGTGGCATAAAGCACGCGCGCGATAGGATTTAAACGCAACATGTTTCACGTGCTTGAATGGCTGTCAACAATGCGCGCGTATCGTTTAGGGTGAATTTCCCTTCCCAGAATTCCATAACCGTTACTCGGGTAAACAAAACAGTAACCATGAATACTTTACTATGGGTTTATCGGACACAAACATCATACAGCAGTGTGCGTTTTTAAGGTGTCTATTTTTTTTGAAGTCACAATATAATCAGTTTGTTGGGAATTTGCTATTGCAGAGTATATATAGTTATTAATGATAGACACATTTTAAACACACTGCTGCTCATATTACCTTTCATTACTACAATACATTAAGGAAAAAAACTTTTCGGGCCAGGTGGGTGATATAATAGCTAGTTTGCAGAGCTATGATCTAAAAATCGAATCGATTCTTTGATTCCATGCATTGTGAAATGGATGGAATCATATAAAAATCCGACTCTGAATCATTTGAGCCAATTCCATACCTTGATACTGATTCAGCTCGTTTATACTAGACATTTATTGTGCAGAATCGATTCTCGGAATCGACTCAGTCAAATGCTAAAGCAAAATCTGAGTAACATATTCTTTACGTTGATACCGATTTAGCTCGTTTATACTAGAAATTTATTGTACGGAATCGATTCTCGGAATCGACTCAGTCAAATGCCAAAGCAAAGTTTCAGGAGGTGATTCTTTACGATGATACTGATTCAGCCCGTTTATGCTAGAAATGTTTTGTGTGGTATCGATTCAGTCAAATGCCGAAGCAAAATTTCAGGAGCCGATTCTTTGCGTTGATACTGATTCAGCTCGTTTATACTATCCGTCATTGAGAAATGTATTGTGTTGAATCCATTCCCTGATTCGACTTAATTAAATACCAAAAACACGGTCAGAATCGACTCCAGAATTTCTGAAACTGATTCTATACGGTGATGCTGATTCAGCGCGTTCGTGCCATCGAGAAATATATTGTGGAGAATCGATTCTCAGAATCGACTCAATCGATTGCCAATGCACGGAGTCGACTCCGGTTAGATCGCGCATGCGCACTATTTGTTCCGCTAGGAATTCACCATTTTTTTATACATCCATTGGCCGGTGGACAGCATATCGGCTAGCAAAGGTAGTTCGAGTATTTTGACCAAATAATACGTGTCTAATGATATTTGTTGTATATTTATAAAAAAAAAAGGCTAAAGAGTAATTTTGTTTAATAGATGCTTGATATAATATGTAAAGTCAAATAAAAGGTGCTGGTTGTAGTTAGCATCGCTAGCTAACCGGCTTTTTTCTTCTTAAACCTATTAAGCCGCTTTATTGGGGTTTGTAGTTGTTTTTCCGTACTCGTTTTGCATCCCAAACCATTTCCCTTTGGATTTACAGTGCTATAAAACCGGGTGTAGTAAACCCTGTGTAGTGCAAGCATTCATTTTTAATGGAATTTGGCCTAACGGTTTGCTTTAAAAGTGCAATATTCGATGTTCTAAATTGCTTAATTGTATAAATAACCTGGAAGATATGTAGAACATGATTAAAAAACAATAGCTTTAGCCGTGGCCTTAAAAAAAGTGTATTAAGTCGCTGAGAAAACGCCTACGGAAAACTGAAGTCCGGTCCGGAATACTTGTTTTTGTGTTTTGCCTTTTTAAAGATAGTGTGGGTCACCGAAGATTTTGAGGGCGGGGCTTCGTGAATAGGGGCGGGGATCATTCAAATGAGGAACCCACTTAACTATTAGACCTAATGTTGAAAAAGGCTAGTTTAGAGTCCTGTTTAATAGAATGTTATAGAATTAATTGAATAGAGTTCTTTCTCCATAAATCTCATATGCTGTCGGATAATTATAATTATTCAGACTCTAAGGCTTTTGCAAATTTGTTAGAAAGCTGTATTCAGTTTGTTGTAGCCTGTACTTCTCATAAATCTGCATTATTTCCTCATTCTTCGTTAAGCATGGCAGATGGAGAGGGTTTTGTGGTGCGAGTGAGAGGATTGCCTTGGTCCTGTTCATCAGATGAAGTCCAGAGATTCTTCTCAGGTAAAATCAAAACCTCACGTTGCTTCGTACGATCTCGTGATGAAAATGTAAACGTCGGGCTTTACCTGTATTGCAGAATGCAAGATCGCAAACAACGGCACGAGCATACACTTCACCTACACGAGGGAAGGGCGGCCGAGCGGAGAGGCGTTTGTGGAGTTCGAAAGTGAGGAAGATCTGAAGATTGCCGTGAAGAAGGATCGAGAAACCATGGGACACCGTTATGTAGAAGGTGAGAGTTAAGGGAAAGGAGGGTGAAAACATATGAGAATGACGTGACCAGGTACTGAGTGACCGTTGTATTGTGTCAGTCTTCAAATCCAATAACGTGGAGATGGACTGGGTCTTAAAGCACACCGGGCCTAACTGTCCAGACACAGCAGGTGACGGCCTGGTCAGGCTACGAGGTCTGCCGTTTGGCTGCAGCAAAGAGGAGATTGTTCAGTTTTTTGCAGGTATGTCACCCAGCATTTAGGGTTTTTATCCCACCCCTCATCAATCACAAACTCTCAGTATATAAGTCAATGTTTCAGAATACTTCTAGGCTATATGATTTATGTGCCATTAGGTCAGTTGTAATATATATATAGATATATATAGCAATATACAGAAAGCCAAAAAGACCAAAATGTCACTTTTATGTTCTTATCTCATAACTGAATGGTTGCCTATATTCCTCATATTAAGACCTTTGCATGATAAGGAGTCATAGGGTGTTTTTCCACTGCACACTCATAAACAAGATCTGGCCCACAAAGGTGCCTGGGGTTACTCTGCATTATCATCATTATTCAGTTTCCATTCAGATTTAATCCCGATACTAAAGACACATGAAACGACCAGGTGTAAACTTTCTAAATGTAACGTTGCTGCTTTCCGTCGATAAAATATGATGGAACGAAAATAACACTGGGTCTCATTTTAAAGCTGGATATTTACTCATAATACAACTAACTAACGTAAACCTCGACCTAATCGATTTCAAGTCACGTGATTTGCTTGCATTGCTGCGTGTTTATATCTGGAATGTACTGTGGAGTTTAAAATGCTTATTTTGTCTGCGTTTAGCAGACGGCCGTATCCAGAGCGACTTACAGAAGAGCTTCTTGATCGAAAAGACGTCCTCGTCACCTAGTTCACTAGCGACGGAAGACTAAGAGCACCATCGCGAACGTTTTGAAAACCGGTTGTTTGCTTAATTAAAGAATATTAAAAAAAGAGAAAGAAAACGAACGAGCACACACCTCTAAATTAAGACAAATAGAACGAATCATTCAGTTATGACAAAAAAAAATGCCACCATATAAAGTAAAAAAAAAAAGTATTAAAAAAGTACAACTGGCATAGAAGTGAGTCAAAATAACCTCCACTTCTGTCTTTCAGCCTTCACCCTGATCGTTCATTTCGTGCTCCCAGCTGTCTGTACACTTGACCTTTTATAGAGTTTTGTGGGCGTCACTATACGCAAACGACGTGTATCGGGGGATGTGCTTTGCACTTGACAGGTGAACGTCGTACGCACGCACAAGAGTATGAAGAAAATAGAGTTTTCTGAAACTTTCACACACCACTTTATTCAAAGATTGATAAATAAGACCTGTCGTATCTAAAAAGTTCTGTACTGTTGCCTCCCTTGTGTGATAAGAAAAATATCACTGTTGCATGCGTAACCAATCAGCAATGAACAGTTCTACTAGCTCCTCCCCCAAGTACCGTCAGTTCTTGTTGGTATCAGACTTTAGCAGGAACTTTCGCTACTAGACCAGTGGGCGATGGAAAATTAAACAACCAAACCAACAAGGCTCAGTTTCTTGGGGAAAAAAAAAACCTCAAGGGTTTCTGTAATCTGTGCAGTGGAAAACAGCCTATAGATATCTTTGGGTACCTGATGATACTTTCTCATACCATAATAATATAATTTGTATAACGTTATCACACACATATAGAATTTCCATGTAACCTCATTTCTTGTGTACAAAAGTTCCCTTAGCAAACTATAAATCTTTGTCAATGGGCTTGTGATTTAATATGTCCCCCACTGGGGTTATCTGTCCTTGGGTTGAAGGGTTGGAAATCGTGCCAAATGGGATAACATTGCCGGTGGACTTCCAGGGGAGGAGTACGGGGGAGGCCTTCGTGCAGTTTGCTTCACAGGATATAGCTGAAAAGGCTCTAAAGAAACACAAGGAAAGAATAGGGCACAGGTGGGGATGGTTGGTTGGTTGGCTGGATAAGTTGCTTTTCTTATGGTGTACACCTCAACAATTATATGCACTGCAGAAATGGCAAGACCTTCTCTCAAACTGCTAGCATTCACAACCACACATAGCTTTTTAAAAGACGAGGCCCAGTTCTTATGAAACCACACTGTGTTCATGCTGTTTCCCAGCATTAGTGCTGAGTGAGTCATCGAATCGAAGTCATGAATCATTTGTTAATCACTTTATGGGTGTTTTCACATACGCAGTCCGGGTTGGACTCTTCAGAAAGATGAGAACGCAGCAATCGCACACAGTTGTGTAGAACTAAACACCTGGTCTGAGAGCGTCCATGCTGTGAGGAAGTGACCCAAACGTGCGAGCTGCCTTATTGAGTCTTGAGGCACAAACTGAGCCAAAAGATACACCTGTAGCGCTACAGAAATTGTGTGCGTTTCGTGGATTCGGACTGATTGGTGGGGGGAAAACGCGACACAGTAGATGTGACACACAAAATGTTTTAAACTAGGTGTGTACTGTATAATTATCAAATCATGGATTGAGCAATAGCTCGGTGTTCTCTGTGAACGAGTTTTACAAGGACACTTCAGCTCTATACACCTCATAGGCAACATTTTTTGTGTTTATTTTTTGCTTTTTGGTTTGTTTCATTACATTACCAATTCGCAAAGAAGTATCAAAGTCGCTATGATTGGGATTCTGCAAACGGTCTAATGTGTGTGAAAACACCCTGAAACAAAACGTTCTGTACTTTTTGTTAGTGTTAAACAGATATTTAAGGTTTCTAGATGTCTGAATTAATCATTGGTTTTTAAAGAAAACGCTACAAACCTTAAAGATGCTAGGATGTTCACTCAGCACTACGTGTATTGCTTTAGGGTTTTTCCTCACACCCTATTTATTTATTTATTTATTTATTTATTTATTTATTTATTTATTTACACACACTACAATGAGGACTTCAGATCATGAGGACCCGGTAACACAGGTAATACTGAGTCAGACATGACGGACTGAAGTCTCCTTTATACCAAGTTCTCTGTACTCTGACAGCATGACCTCCACATACTTAAGTAATGATAATAGTATAATGTATAGTAATGGTAATAATAATCAGAACACTAATGAAAAAAACAAAACAAAAAGTGGCCATAAGAAAAGCTGAATGAGGGTTTGACTGAGAAGTTTCCATTTAATTTTCAAAATCACTAAGCGGAGTCATTGCCAGTTATTCAATGCTGCAGTTCTTAGGGTTTATTATTTCCTGTGCACGGAGCAATGCTCCGTATCCTCGGGTTCCAACGGTGTACTTTGGCCTTTGTAGGTACATAGAGATTTTCAAGAGCAGCCGTGCAGAAGTGCGTACGCATTACGAGCCGCAGAGGAAGGTGATGGGAATGCAGAGGCCGGGACCCTACGACCGGCCGGGTGGCCGCGGCTACAACAGCATGAGCCGCGGGGTCTCGTTCGAACGTGTGCGCCGTGGAGGATACGGAGGAGGTATCCAGGCTATCCATAAATGCCTAGGCTACTGCCTTTACAGCTACTGGCGCAGCTCAAAAAATGAGAATATCGTGGAAATGTTCATTTTTCCCCATAGTTTAATTAAAAAATTTGAACTTTCATATATTTTAGATTCATTACACATGAAGTGAAATATTTCAAGCCTTTTTTAAATTTTAATCTCGATGATTACAGCTCACAGAAATCAAAAATCCAGTATCTCAAAATATTAGAATAAAGAATTTATAATATAGAAAAGTCGACCTGAGAAGACTCTAATCAGTAAATTAACTCAAAACACCTGCGAAGGTTTCCTGAGTCTTTAATCTCTCGGTCTGGTTCAGTACACAACCACAATCACGGGGAAGATGAGAGTAAATGCTGCATTTCATTTTGAAATCAAGGTCCCAGAGTCTGGAGGACGAGTGGAGAGGGACAGAATCCAAACTGCTTGAAGTCCAGTGTGAAGTTTCCACAGTCGGTGATGATTTGAGGTGTCATGTGATCTGCTGGTGTTGGTCCACTGTGTTTTCACAAGTCGAGAGTCGATGCAGCATCTACCAGGAGATTTTAGAGAACTTCATGCTTCATCTACTGACGAGCTTTATGGAGATGCTGATTTCCTTTTCCAGCAGGACTCTGCACCTCTGCCCACAGTGCCCAAACTACTAGTAACTGGTTTACTGACCGTGGAAATACTGTGCTTGATCGGCCAGCCGACTCGCCTGACCCGAACCCCATAGATAAGCTACGAGAGACACCAGACCCAACAATACAGACGAGCTGAAGACTACTATCAAAGCAACCTGGACTTCCAGAACACCTCAGCAGTGCCACAGGCTGATCGCCTCCATGCCACGCCGCACTGACGCAGTAATTCCTGCAAAAGGATTAAATCCCAGACTGATTATCAGTGCGTAAATTAACATACTTTTCAGAAGGTCGACGTGTGTATTATAAATTCTTTATTAGAATATTTGAAACACTGGATTTTTGATTTCCATGAGTTGTAAGCCGTAATCATCCGGATAAAAACAAAAAAACGCTTGAAATATTTCACTTCATGTGTAATAAATCTATAATGTACGAAAGTTACACTTTTTTTTAATTAAAAATTGCGGGGGGGGGGGGGGGGGGGGGAGAACTTTTCCATGATACTGTAATTTTTTTGATATGCACCTGTAGTAGTAGTAGTAGTAGTAGTAGTAATAATAATAATAATAATAATAATAATAATAATAATAATTATTATTATTATTATTATTATTATTATTAAGGAATAATTTTGCCATCTTTAAAACAAAGCAAACCTTATTATTATAATTCTTATTGATACTTAATATATGACCTTCATGGTGCCTTAATCAGAATATTGTTAAGCTATCGAATTTCGTAACACTAACTCAATCATTAACTAGTCTAGGGTTTTCAAGATACTGTGACTTCATGGATCATGCCTCTTTACGCGGTTTCCGCTCAGCGTGACCGTACTCTTATCTCTCGCCTCAGACGGCCGTTACGGAGACGGCGGTTCCTCTTTTCAGAGCACGACTGGCCACTGTGTGCATATGAGAGGCCTTCCATACAGAGCCACAGAGACCGACATCTACAACGTGAGTTCCTGCATTACACTTTGATCTGTAGTTTGACATGTTCCTAGTAATGAATTGAATGCCTACTAATTAATATCAATAAAAAATATGAATATAGTATAGGTTGAGGGCTTATTAAGCCATTTTAAGCGCTATTTATCTTTATTCCACATGCAGTTTTTCTCTCCCCTGAACCCGGTGCGTGTGCACGTGGAGATCGGGCCCGACGGGAGAGTAACCGGCGAAGCCGACGTAGAGTTCGCTACACACGAAGACGCCGTGGCCGCCATGTCAAAGGACAAAGCCAATATGCGTAAGTATAGGAGTTTTCTTTTTTCTTTTTTAATTTTTTTTATGACGTTTTTATAATATTTCTGAATTGCACAGTCACTTAATAAAAAGGAAAGAAAATCATAAGAAGCCGATATTGTAATCAATTCATTTATAGAGTGTCATCTTGGCACTGATATTTTTAGCTAGATTTGACATTTCTTGAGCAGGAAATGGTATTTTCAGCAATCAGGCCAAATCAATCAGGCTAAAAGGCTGTATGTGTCATTTTTATATATATATATAATATATTTTATATAAAAACCTTTTGTGTTTTGTCTTGCAGAGCATCGTTACGTTGAGCTGTTCCTGAACTCGACAGCAGGGGGCGGCAGCGGCGGATATGGAGGTTGGATAATGGGAGAAATGAGTTAATCTCTAAAATGAGTTTTATTTTTTCGACCAATGAGTCATGAGGTTGCTTTAACTCACACTGGCTGTGTGTGTGTGTGTCCCTTTTATCTCAGGAAACCAGTCGTCTTACGGGCACGGAGGTCAGCAGATGAGCTCCGGGTACAGCGGCGGTTACAGCAGCCAGAGCAGTATGGGAGGATACGGTGATTACAGTGAGTGTCAGCTCCGCTTCACACACATTCAACAGTTCGTTTCAAACTGTAGTTCATTACTACAGTATCATCTATAAACATGAGCAAACCGTCACAATCTGTAAGGCTTACGGTAGCGGTGGCCATTTTGGACTCGTTATTTGCTTTAAGTTGAGAAAACTGGAAACGATGCAGATAACGAATTCGCACATAGTAGATAAATTTGTCAATATGGATTTACAATGTATTGCTATTTAAAGCAAGTACACTCACCATCCACTTTATTAGGAACACCTGCACATTCATGCAGTTATCTAATCAGCCAATCTCGTGGCAGCAGCACAATGCATAAGTTATTTAGTATTTGTATCAGAATCCTCATTTTAAAAAAAGAAATGTGTTTTTGTGCTGTTTTGAGTCCCGTTAACGTGTGTGGGTGTGTGAGCTCGCAGGTCCTGAAGTGTGTATTTGTCCCTCCTGTCAGGTAATCAGGGCGGAATGGGGAGTAGTTACTACGGCGGGGGAAGCCGCGGCTCGATGGGGATGAACGGCCTGAACAGCAGCATGGGTGGAGGCTGGGGCATGTAGCTACCTACACCTGGCTTCGATCTCCACTTCAACTCGGATTTAATGTTTCACCGTGATTTCATTTGCTTTCTTAGTGCGACATCCTTCTTCTTCGTCTTCTTTTTTTTTTTTTTAAATTGCTCTCAAACTTTTTACTTTACTAAGTGAAACCCTTGTCCCAACTGGATTATTACAGTTTTATTTTTTTTGTATTAAAGTTCTGGACGTTACTTCAGCTGTGGAAAAGTTGCCTGCCAATTAGTTGAAATGTATTTATATGCACAATGATGATGATGTTTCTCTCCTGATTGGGGCAGGGTTTTGGGTGGGGGGGTATTTCTGGTTTCTAGTGAGAAGCTGAGTATGTTGTACTATTGTAAAGCATGTTTGCAGGAGTGCAGAGGGAGCTGTAACTGTAACGTTAAATACTTGCATGCGATGATAGTGTTTTGATCGTGTTGCTCTTCTCTCTCTCTCTCAACTGTAATTTTTTTGTAGCGTGATGCGAGAAACGGATCGAACGACGTCCGGTTTTCATTTTTGCACAGACGAGCTGATATTTTTGTGCTGGGGCAGTGTTTATTAAAATCTGTATCGTTATATGAACCCGTGAGACTGCGACTTCTCTTTTTGGAGCATCTGTTTAAAAAGTTTGGTCAGCGTTTAAACAGTTTTATTCGTTATAATCATCTCTATATCACACACTGTTCTTCCTTAATTACTTCGATATCACATCAGCTTGAAAGCTCTCTCAAATAAAACCTTGACTGGTCAGAGTAAAAGGGAAAGGAAAGAAAAGAAAGTAAAGAAAAACATTATGCATGGTAGTTTCATACAAGTGGCATTTTATTTTACAAAAAGTTTTGAAAAGTATTGCCATTAAAATGGCAGAAACAACTCATGGTGTTGTGTGGTAGTCTTGGCATTGCATTTGCGACCTAAAACACACTTGATCTGACTAGACAATGAAGTAACTCATAATGCTCAGTATGTGTAATCCACCCTGACTAAAAAGCAAGGCATTGCGTAGTGCACAGAAAAGTCTGAGATTAGATTTAGTCTGATCAGAGCAAAGATAACATGTATATCACTGCAGCACTTTCTAAAAGGTATAAATTGGCTCTTATGATCCAGAAAATATGGTATTGACCATTGTTCAATCTTTCTAGTAAGGCTGTGTGTAAAACGCAGGAAACGTTCAGAAACGCAGATTTTTGTTGCACTCGTGTACTGATGTCAATCACCTGTAAAGTGCAAAGTGTTCCCGACAAGGCTCATTTGCATATAGTGACGCCCACATAACTCCATATACGGTAAAGTCTACAGACAGCTCTGCGCAGGAAACGAACAATCAGGGTAAAGGCTGAAAGACAGAAGAGGAAGTTATTTTGATTCGCTTCTACGCCGATACGAATATCTAAGAATATTTACTAATAAGCGAGTGATAAATCTTCCGTCGGTTCGAGGCGTTTGTTTATTTTGTTTACAGACCAGCACGTCCTCGGTTTACACACCACCGTTTCACGTAATCGACCGATTTGTTTTTATCCGTCTTAACGTAGGCGTGTGTGTTGGCTCGCTTTCTTTTTTAACATTCTTTAATAACGCCAATAATATAAACGTCAAGTAGTTCACGAAATGTACTCGATGACGCTCTTAGTCCCTGTCCTAGCGTAGTGAACTAGCAGGATGACGTGTTTTCGAACGAGACTCCAAAGCTCTTCTGTAAGTCGCTCTGGATACGGGCGTCTATAAAAATGAGCATGTTAAACTCCAGATATAAAAGTGCAGTAATCCATGCAGATGATGTGACGTGAAGTCGATCAGGACGAGGTTTAGTAAATCGTCATGTGTGTAAATTTACACGTGCTCAGGAGCACGGGTAGCGACAATACGAACGTTGTACTGAATTTACAGGATTTTCACGAATAGCGTTTCGTAATAATAATTTCTATTAACGCTCGTACGAATTATCGATGAATAAATCTGTTCGTTTTTCTCCCTAAAATGGAGATTATCAGCAAGAGAGAAAAATACAAATCGTTCATTACTATTAGTATCATTATGCATTACTGTATTAGTCCTCTTAAAAAAAAAAGATCACGTTCTCCCTGTAGAAGAAATTACAAAAACGACTTTGCATATAATTCTTCAATGACCATCACATGCTGGTTAAAAAGGTTTCAGACAAACAGAAGCCCCTTAAAAACAGCAACGTGTATTTATTAATGTAATTAATGTGGAGATGTCAGCCTGTGGTTGGTCAAGGCTGTTAGTTTCGGGCACGACGAGGAGCGTCAGGAGCCGCTGGAGCTTCTCTGAAGCAGGAGGGAGTGACAGATGTCGCAGACGCGCACAGGCCTGGGGTACGATGGCAGCGCCAGCTCGTTACTGGAACAGCTGTTGCAGTAAATGTCTCCACAGTTCCTACAGTGGTGCTGAAGGGCGACGCAAGAGTGGCGTTAGATGTGTAACGGAGGGGGAGAAAACAAAACATCAGATCCAGACGAAAATACAGAAAACATGGACGCTCACTTTTCTGCGAGAGATGGAGAATTCCTTCTGGCACTGCTTACACTGCGTGGCTTCATCGTCTTTCAGCCAGGCTTGACCCTAAACACGAAGAACATCTCAATGCTTCGCCCAAAACGTCCAGCAGCTTTGAAAGTAGTTCTGGCTGCAAGGTTTAGTTTAACGCAAACGAGACTAAAATATAATCCTCAAGACTTCGGCATTTCTACCTTCAACCAATTCGATCACTAACAAGATGAAGAAAAAAAAAAACCTGTTGTGATTTAGGCCACGCCCACTTCAGGCTTAACTCTAAATACAAATACGGCTACTTAGTGGACGAAACGGACATTGTTGGTCACGTGACCTTTATCTGCTCTACTAAACGACACCGCTGTTTCTGCAAAGCACAAAATACCATCATTAAACATAATAATCCAAACGATTATTTATTACCTGGAATAAGTACGATAGTTCCATTGTCATAAAAGCAAATAAAAAGCCAAAACGTGTGTGTTTTGAAACTCCAATCACGCCCCAGCGTTGACCTTTAAACCAGCTGCTTACCTTTAATGCTTTATTGACTTCTTTAAAGTCCTCCATTTTCAGTTTGGACCTGAAGGCAAGAACAGTGTACATGATGCAAGATGAATAACTTTATCTGAACTGTAATGACGGTCTTGTCTGTCGTCTTACTGGCTGAGGTGAAGGCCCATCTCCTGCAGCGCCTGCTCCTGCTCCTCACACAGCTGCTGCAGCTGTTTCTTCTCATGCCGCAAGTCCAGCATTTCCTGTTACGAGCCATTCCATTTAGAGCTCGATGACGACAGTGACACAGCGAATACATTTCACATTACAAGCTGCTGCTCTGCTTTTATTTAGCACTGGTTACAAAGTCGCTGTGCTTAAATTCAATTAAAGCGCACCTATTATGGTTTTGAAAGGTCTCATATAATAGATTTCCAAGCATCCGAGGTCCAAAAACACTTTAATGTGCTCATAATTTAATGAGCACGTGTCACAGACGACTCGTTAAATGATCCGTTCTAAATTCCTCCTTTCAGAGAGCATACCCTGCTATGATTGGTCTACCGCTGTCAGAGTGTTTCGAAAAGGAAACGCCCACTACCGTAAGGAGTTTCAGCTCCGTCTGTCAGCGAGCAGCTGATAAATACCAAAGGCGGGGTTTTTTTGTTATAAACCTGCATAGGTTAGTACAGGAAGTGAGTCTGGAATCACTAACGACTCGATTCAGCTTTTCAGAATTGATTCCTTCTTTTGGGAGTCAATAACTCCGTTTGTCCTGTGCGTTGATTTTTGAAACTTTGTGTTTGCTCTATAACACACTACTTGAAAGGTAAAATTTGAAAAACTATAACAGGTGCACTTTAAGGACGTTCTGTTGCAGGAAAATATTCAGCAATGGTACGATGAGATCTGGTGCGATATCACCCCAAAGTGGATTATTTTCCAGTAACGGCATGTCCTGACGTCGTTTATTCCTATTATACTACAGCGATTTGACAATATGATTACAATGATTCGTTTATACATGAATGACGTCATGATTTTTATCCATTTATAGTCACGTTTAATGTTGTGGAAGTTAGTTCCTGTTCGCACTTATGAACAGTCATTACAGTTACAATGTAACGGTTTGCATTGCACAATGAGTTTTGTAAGACTGTGGATAAGGAGATGTTGAACTTGAGTCACAGAGATAGCACAGTGTGTGGTGAGTGTGTGTGTGAGAGAGAGATACTGACCGTCTGAAGGCCTTGCAGCTGTTGCAGCTGTGTACGTAGTTCTGCACTGTTGTCCTGCTCGCGCTGCAGATCTCTCTGCAAACTCTGCCTCTGCTCCTTCTCCCTGCTTAGCTCCGCCTCCAGCCCAACCCTGAGGAGCACACACACACACACACACACACACACACACACACACACACACACACACACACACACACCAAAGCTAAACTCGTGACTGTTCGTTACTTGTTAACAACTAAAGAACAACACTCTGGACATTAATCACGTCTTGGAGAAACAGGATCCTTTTGAACATAAAAAAGCTTGTGTTACCTCAGCGTGTCGAGGTCACTGAGGCGTTTCTGCAGCGCGTCCACTCTCCCTTTCATTTCTGAGCACATCTCTTTCTGACTCTCCTCCGTGCTCTTCCTTCCGTTCTCAGAGTTCTGTAACCTGCAGCGTCAGGACAGACGTTTCACGCAAAACACCATGCGTACCGTAATATAACACTGGCTCCCTGGATCACACTCAAATCCATGGTAATTTACACATTCTAATGAATCGGTTCGGAGGGCGGAAGCGACACAGACTCAGAGCTGTACCTCAGTTCCAGCTCTTTCATCGTTCTTTCCATCTCTTGCATCTTCTCCTCCAGTCTCACAGCTTCCTCTTCTTTCCTCTGCACCACGCCGTCAGCGTCCTTCAGTAACCAGCAGGGGGAGATAGAGAGAGATGCAGAACAGCAGCATGAACACAAATGTAGTCATGAGTTATTACATTATTTTGAGCTACGTAATGAGCTTTGCCCGAGTAAATAAAGTATGAAATAGTTTCTGGAATTTGCTTCCCTACAAAGTTAACACAGTTACCAAGTAAACCAAGCCTGTCTCATACCTAATCTAATAAATCTATGCCTATATTTTCATATAATCACTTCAAACGAATGCACAAAATTAGATCTTAGCAAGTAAAGATATCCTGAATAAAGGACACGTGATCTGATATTTCGTTATGAGACGATTATCTAAAAGACCATTAAGCCCATTTCTAAACGAAATAATAAAAATATCTGCCAATGGAGTAAGACATTTTCAAGCTTGAAATGAGTAGAAATATCTAAAAATGGATTTAATATTGTATTTGTTTAAAAACAAACAAATAAAGAGAAACAGTAAGTGAATTTGAATATATTCAACATTAGAGGTCCAGCGATAGTAGAGTTTACCGATACCAAGATGTAGTATTAGCACATTTATGGTAGGGACTTATTTATAATTTTATTATCTGGTGTCACCCAGATGAGGACGGGTTCCCTTTTGAGTCTGATTCCTCTCAAGGTTTCTTCCTCATAGCGTCTCAGGGAGTTTTTCCTCAGCACTGTTGCTTGTTCTGGTTTGCTCATTAGGGGCAAATTCATTAATTAAACTTAATATTTGGAATATGTGTATATATATATATATATATATATATATATATATATATATATATATATATATATATATATATATATATATATATTTCTGTAAAGCTGCTTTGGGACAATGTCCATTGTTAAAAGCTCTATACAAACAAAACCGAATTGAACTGAATTGAAGTTGGGCGGTTCCTACATGCTGAAAACCGAATAATAACAATAATAATTTTTATCCCAGAGAACCAAAGAAGTTTAATTTTTAGATATAAACACAAACACAGATGTTCCCACACACCTGTGTCTTGTTGAACATCTGCAGGTTGAGAGTTTTGACCTGGTCCAGTTGTTGGCGCAGAGCCGCCAGCGTGTCGTGTTTCTCATGAATGTCCTTCTCGAGCAGCTTCATGGCCACTTCCATCTCCTGCTTCAGACCCACCTGCAGATCCAGCTCCTTCTGCAGCTCCTGCATGACCATCACACTACAGCTGAGTCGGGGCGTCTCGTTTAATACTTTTTAATTGGAGGCGTGCCGGTATATCACTACGATACGTGTGTGTCTGACCTGTCGAATGCGCTTCTCCTCCTTGTACTGTTTCCACACCATGTGGTACATTTCATCCAGACCTTGCCTCGTCTGCTTGTAGGTCTCCAGCTCCACCTGGCTGTCCTGCAGCGTCACCTGGAGGAACAGGAAGCACACACAGCAATATAATACCCACAATGCACTGCTGGAATCATTGTTCTGTTTCTTAATCTTACCTCTTCTTTCCTCTGGCTGGTCTCGAGGATGGTGGCGTTCTCCTGCCGGAGCTGCTCCTGCTCCTCCCTCAGGGAATTGATCCGGTCCGTAGCTGCTGAGAGCTGCACATCACACACACACACACACACACACACACGTTTACTGTACTGTACACAGTATACATAATTAAAAGAGCACTCCTCATCCATTTGATCATGCGTTACACTTTTCACACAGGTGCTCTGACCTCCTCTATGAGTTTAGAGTTGGTTTTCTCCAGCGAGTCCATCTTGGACTGAAGGTCCGTCACTGTGCCGCTCAGGTTGCGGTTCAGTTCTTCGATGTAATGCTTCTGGTCCAGAATCGCAGTCATTTTAGAGTCACTGACAAGCAAAACAGCAATATCACGTTTTAAAATCCGAAGTGATACTAACACCAGACCTGCATCAGCCAAAACCGAGCATTATTAAGGGGCCAAGCACCAAAGGTGGTTCTTCTTCTTGTTCTTCTTTGATTTCCACATGGGAGTCTTTGGCAGCCCATAGAATACTTTGTAAGCCTTTTGTGAAATAATGAAGTGATAGTGGACAGCCTCAGCTACCATCATACCCCACTCAAGCACTCTAGAGCTAACAATAAGGCTAATCTACATTTGCTCTGAAACACAATGTCATAGTATTATCATGATTCAGTTTTTCTCTGATTCTTTGGGTCATGCCGAATTCAAGGGATACCCATGATGTTAATTTCTGCCATATTGGATTTTCCACCAATATTAATGTTTTCAAAATCAGTTTTTTCCTCTTCTTCTCCTACACATTTTACCGACCAAACTTGAAACACTGTATCGTGAGACCAACCAAAATAAAACAACTTACTTACTTTAATCATTACAAAAGTTGTTTAAAGTGTTCGACACCACGCTTGATGTTATGTTTAATAGCTGATCATGTGCTAAGATGATGTAGTACCATTACACTAGTATTATACTATACGAGGTTCATACAGTACCATTACTCTAGTATTATACCTATACTATACAAGGTTTATATAGTACCTTGTTGCAATTAACAGACTAGCATTATAGCAAATGAACTAAATCACAACATTTTATAAATAAACACGTTCTAAGTCAACTGCATGGAAAAACCAATCCGATTGAGGACAAGTAAATATAAGATCACCTAATGTCTCATTAGATAGAGGATTTAATACAGGATTACTCTCCTTGTACATTATCATTAGTTCTTATGCTAATATTAATAATATATTCAAATTAGTAACATTTGAAAGAAGTAATTTTTTTAATTTAAGGAGGCGTTACTCACTCTTGTGGGTTCTCGGTTGTCTGAGGGTCCTTTAGGTACAGCGAGAAATCTATGACACCCACCTGCAACATCCAAATAATACACTCTGAGTCAAACACCTGCACCGAATATAGCCCCAGAAATAGCAACTGTGCGTGTGTGTGTGTATCCTGTGTCTCACCTGAGAATCCAGGTCTTCCCCTTTCACACAGAGGTTGGCATCGATGATGTTCAGCCCCACCAGCATCCCCACAATCACCAAGCCTTCTTCCTCCATTACCAAAGCTCCTGGCTCATAAAACTCCCTGTTTCATCACAACATAAAGACAAAATCTTTACAAATCCCACAGTCACACACTCGTATATAATATAAATTCTATAACAGCAGATCACAATTATTGGCACCCAGGCCACTTTTTTTTTTATTGTGAAATTAATCTAAACAAAACCATTGTATACCTTTTTAAAAAAACATATCTTTACCAAGGGTGCCAATAATTCTGGAGGTCTGTATTTATGCACCATTTTCACTTTAAAATTTCCTTACAGTCTAGACTGAAATTTAACTTATTTACCTCTTCAACGTCAACAACACGGAGCTATAACAAAGAGAAACGCAGAACAAACAGTACAAAGGTACGAACAGTGCTCGTGATTATCGGCTCACCCCAGAAGGTCTTTCCTGCTTATAAGGACTTTCATGTAATCCGCCACTTTCTTCTGCATGAGAGCCAAATGCAGCCAGGCCCGAGCTCGGCCCAGTCCCGTCCTGTCAAAGAAAAACAACCTGGGTTTAAAGTCTTCATTCTTGAACAAAATATCAGGAAGAACACAGAAGACTTCAGGCAAGACGCTACAAGCAGAAATGTCAATGTCACGTCAATCATTTTTCAAACTTTTGGATAAACTGCATCTTCATCGTGTCTCTTCTTAAACAGCAGTAATAAACAAACAGAAAAATGTTTCAGTGTTTTTGTCCACACATGACCAACAGATTATCTGAAACGTTGGAAAATGTGGGCTTTAGCTCCGCCCACTTGACTCAATCACATCACGTCATTCATATATCATTAGCTACGTTTCCATCCATTTGTTTTTATGCAAATTTTGGGATATCACACAAAAAAATAAACAAAAACAACAACGACAAAAAATGCTGGATGGAAACACCAGATGCGAATAAAATCTTTAAAATGTTTTGCACGGATTTTCAGGATTATCCAATAAACAACAACACAGTTTGCTGTAAAAGTCGTTTTACTCGAGAGTATCTTCACATTGTGATTAATATTTTCAATCAAACAACATCAGAAGACTAGATATTTTGGTCGTATTAAATATGCAAATGTATGCTAATTTAATTAGACTAACCCCCATACATTAAAAAAAGCATGTTAGAATATCAGAACTCAACTGGTGAAGATTGACTGTGATACTGATTGTTATTTAAAAAATGACCCTATTCACCTGTAGTGTCTTGCCTTAAGGTAGATATACAATACACACAGGTGGAGACTCACTTGAGTCCAGGCATGTCTCGTACACTCGTGGCGAGGTCGGCTGACTCGGGGCACAGCTTCTCCACCAGTTCCAGAGGAGCCCAGATCGATTTATTCTGCCCAATGAAGGACTTCCTCACTGCACCAGTTCATAGATGAAAAGAGAGAAACTTTACATACAGTCCATGCTACAAATCATTTCCTCCATCATTTTTAACCGAGTTTCACCTTTCAGGCCGTGTTTAAGGCAGTGTTCCAGAACAATAAAAAACTGCTGCAGAGGAGGAAACTCTGAGTCGAGCGTCCGACCCAGGCTGAGTGAGGACTGGATCAGAACTTTTATACTGAGCTTCATCATGGATAACAGATTGGACCTCTCAATGGTCATTGGATCTTTCATAGCTGCAAAGACACAAATGTTTAGATATGTATTACTAACACACCGATACACACAGAACACGAGCAATTAAAACATTTTTTTAAAAAACCTTGAAGATTGAGTGTTGTGGCTTAAACAGGGTCACTGATATTTCTCTCCAGAGCTGCTTAGGTAAAAATAAATGTTAAGAAAATAAACATTACATGCAATAATTCGAATTGTTGAATTTTTTTTGAAACCACTGAACTTTACCGTGACAAAAACATTCAAATAAAATCATATGGCAAAAATAGTGAAGTCTTAAAGATAAAAAAAACTGATATCCTGTATTTTTTTTTTTAACGAGAAATTTAACTTCTCAGTCCCTCCATTGTTGATTTTGATCATGTCCGGATGTAAACGTGAGGTGTTGCACACACGTAAAATCTCTTTGGAGGAAAACCAGAGCTTATAACGCAAAAAAAAAAAAATGTCTAAAAGAGCTGCAGATCTGCCAACAAGAAGATCAGAAGTGCTGTTCAGTTCACCCTCAGGGTGGTCAAAGGTCAATATCGTCTATTAGATACCACCTCTATAACAAGCCACTGGGAAAGCTTAAACCAAGAAAACCTCTTTCTGAGAGAAACCTACAAACTGTAGCTCCAAGACCAGTTCTACTGAAACCAAAAGAATATAACCTAATGAACTGCATACTATACAGTTTAAAAGGGCTGTTTTCAGTATCGGGATATTTCAAAACACAACGAATGAAGTGTTTTGCGATGGCCATGTTGTGAACAAACCGAGGAGATGATCGTAGACGTTAGGAAATCCACGAGCCACACACACGACTCATAAATGGACAGGATGTTAAGATTGTTGTCCAGCTTCAAGTTCCATATCATCAGTCACTACGAAAGCTCAACAGCATCTGTACTACCTGAAAAGGTGCAGCCTACACCATCAACTTCTACTATTGAACCACTCACGGATATTAACGATTAATGAATTACTGCTGTGACCAAGTGCAATAAGTAATAACTTGGGCAATAATTAAATTACATGCAATAATTAATGTCCAAGAACTCATATATATGTGCAATATGTACACTATTATGTGCAAAAAAAAAAAAAAAAAAAAAAAAAAAAAAAAAAAAGTATGTAGACACCTGAGCAGCAAACCCATATGTGCTTGTTGAAAGGGGAATAAATGAGATTTATTCCCCTTTTGCTGTTATAATAATCTCCATTCTTCTATGAAAGCGTTCCACTGGATTTTGTAGCGTGGCTGTGCGGATTTGTTTGGGGATTAGAGCATTAGTGAGATCAGGCGCTGATGTTGGGATGTTTAGGAGGTCTGGGCTGCAGTCGGTGATCCAGTTCATCCCAAAAAGTGTTTGTTGAGGTCAGGGCTCAGTACAGGACGCTCGAGTTCATCCAGTCCGACCTTAACACACCTGTCTTCACGGAGCTGGCTTTGTGCACAGGTGCGTCTTCATGCTGGAACAAGTTTGCGCTTCTTAGTTTTCCAGTGAAGGGAAATTATAATCCTACAGCATGCAAAGACATTCGATACAACTGTGTGCTTCAGAATTTGTTGTAACTCATATGCATGTGACGGTCAGGTGTCCCTAAACTTTTGCAGTGTGGGAAGATGGGAGGTATGTAGAAAGGGTAGGATGTGAGGATTTACTTCTCTTTGTTGCATGTTTTTGTGTATCATATGCAACTTTGATAGTGAAAACCTGTGCACTAAAGGGAAGGGCAACATGTTCAGATCTAATCCTATAGGAAGTGTTGTGACTTGAGGAATCAGAAAAGATCACGTACAGGGTTTTTACAGGAACCTGCAAAGTTCTGAAAGTAAACACACTAGACTAGACAGGTTGTTAACTCGGTATGGCACTCTGTTATTCAGCTAACTTATTAGTATTTTGTATATTTTTTCTCCCTGCTGAAATTGTATAATTATGTGTGCGGTTTAAACAGGTGTCCTACCCGGTTTTATGGAGTCAGAGCTGTCCGGATTTGGAGCCTCAGACCCGGATAAGGGGTTCCTCAAACCCGCGCTGCTGATAGTTTCGGACGCTTTTCGGGCAAACGACAAAATGGGCGCCGACCACGAATTATCAGCAGCTTTATCCTTGCGTTCTCCATCTGTTTCGCTTGCCAGGCTGTCGTGATCAACTGCTGTCGTGTCTGCATTTTGGTCTTTGACAGCGTTGTTTTGAACTTCTCTGTCCGGATCTCCATCCGCCATTTTCACTGAGTCAAACCACGTGACGTTAGGCAGGAGTAAACGAGTGACGTCAGGCTGAAATAATCGCTCCCGGATCAGTGACTAGGCGAAGTGGAGTTAATGATACCACAGTGAAGTGGGTTATTTCCCAATAACACCCCGTTCTGAAATGATTTATTTCTCTTTCACATTTCTAAACTGTCTTAACACTTTTTATCTATCCATCCATTCATTTTCCACACTTTTTATCCATTCATCCATCCATCCATTTTCCACACTTTTTATCCATCCATCCATCCATCCATCCATTTTCCACACTTTTTATCCATTCATCCATTTTCCACAATTTTTATCCATCCATCCATTTTCCACACCTTTTATCCATCCGTCCATTTTCCACACTTTTTATCCATTCATCCATTTCCCACACTTTTTATCCATCCATTTTGCCAACCAGGAGAGCCAGGAACCTTGGGGTGACTTTTGATGACAGCTTGACCTTCATAAACCACATTTCAACAACTGCACGATCCTGTAGGTTCATTCTGTAAAATATCAAGAGAATCAGATCTTATCTCACCAAACAGGCTACACAGATACTAGTCCAGGCTCTTGTGCTCTCAAAACTGGACTACTGCAACTCACTACTCTCGGGCCTCGCAGCCAGCTCCATCAAACCCCTTGAGATGATTCAGAATACAGCAGCGCGCCCCGTCTTCAACCAGCCCAAATGAACCCATGTCACACACCTCTTCATCTCCCTCCACTGGCTTCCTGTAACCCCTAAAATACCAAACTGCATTAAAAAACAAACAAACACAAAAAAATTACTCTGGCTCTTACACCTCTACTCTGCTTCTCTAGAACTCAATTATAAATCTTGTATGGTAGCACTACTTGTATTGTTCGCCGCTTGATATATCTCTTTGTTTGTATTTCCTCATTTGTAAGTCGCTTTGGATAAAAGCATCTGATCCAGCTGATGGATCTGTAATTGGGATCAGCTTGTGACAAACATATATTTTTTGCATGAATTATCTCATTTTTGCTTTGAACTTGTTTTGAACTTATTCTTGTTGTTCCACCGTGCACCTGACAGCATGATAAGGATGGTGAGTACTTCAAGGCCTTCATATCACATGGCTACTTGTTTCAATAACATCTTCCTAAGTGAACCCAAACAAATAGTCCTAAAATACAGATACCAAGAGTACTGGTTGGAACTAATTTTGTTCTTCATCATCCTGGTTATCCTCTTGCTCACATGTAATGGACAGGTGATGATTTTATGAATATTTATAATGGTGTTATAGGTTGTACCAATAATTTAATGAGGAATAATACATGTTAAGGTAGCTTAACCAATTATTTTGTCCTGTCTAGTTGCTGCGAGCTTTTCTTCTGTCTTGAAATAAACTCTGACTTGTGGTTAGATTTAAATGGTATAAATACTAAGACAATAAGAATGAACATTCGTTTTACACGATACATTTATCCTATTTAAGACATTGTAGAATAAATATGAAATGTTTCTGGGACTCTAGTTTATGAAAATCCCAAATTAGTGACTTTGTTTCTGCAGCAAATTCTGATGTAATTTCCAAAAATATGTTTTAATCCTATATGTACATATCTGTAACTGTACATATAGTGTATATTGCAATCAATATAATATACTTGTGTGAATGGCTTAAAATTTATATGGCTTATATGAAGAAAAGTTGCATGTAACCCATATGATATAGTTGGCTGAAATGGACTAATTTTTTTTTTTTTCAGGAAATCTAAACAAAAAACAAACAAAAAATCCTCTTTCGAGTAAAAAGTAAAAGAAAAGTTTTTAAATGGAACTTATTAGGTCAAAAAGGGTGTCCCTGCTGAAAAACAAACAAACAATAGAAAACTCTCATAGAATTTGTAATGGTAGTAATGGTACTAATGAGAATTGTATTGGTTTTTAATGGAAACTGTAATGGTCCCTGTGGGTCTTTTCTGGTAATTTGTTCCTGTCTATTGGTAGAATGTTATGTCTAGTGGATACCATTAAGGACCAATAATGGTAATGGTAACGGTTTTAATGGTTAGCTGATGGTTTGTAATGGTATTTATAGTGGAAACCATTAGAATGTGTGATAGGTTTCTATTTTTCAGCAGAGTGTGTCTTAGTGGATCGGAGACCTCCTGGGGAAAACTAAAGTTGCTGCCGGAAGTGGTATTAGTGAGACCAGCAGGGGGCGCTCACCCTGTGGTCTGTGTGGTCTAATGCCCCAGTATAGTGACGGGGACACTATACTATAAAAACAGCACCGTCTTTCGGATGAGACGGTAAACCGAGGTAGCGACTCTAAAACCCCAGGACACTTATCATAAAGCCTAGGGGTATAGCCCACCGCGGTGTCCTGGCGAAATTCACCCATTGGCCCTTCTCTATCATGGCCCCCTGATAATCCCCATCTCTGAAATTGCTACATCAATCTTTCCTCTCCACTAATAGCTGGTGTGTGGTGGGTGTTCTGGCACAATATGGCTGCCGTCGCATCATACAGGTGGATGCTACACACTAGTGGTGGTGGTTGAGGAGATTCCCCCCCTACCCCTACTATGTAAAGAGCTCTGAGTGTCTAGAAAAGCACTATATATATCTAAGGAATAAATTAATTACCAGATAATGAAATAATTAGGAAATAATCATTGCAGTGCAATGCCCACTGAAAACTAACCCCCTGAGCAAAACAAGAACTGTACAAGATCACACTGAGAAGTTCAAATGAGTGAAATCAGCAGTCTCTCTCTTTATATATATCGTGTACAGCAGGTTAGAGACATTAAATGCAGCACTGCATGAAATTACCTGGTGTATTTTATTGGTATCATGTGAATGTGCTCTCTGGAGGCTGTTGGATTAGAGGTGTAGGTGTTTAGGGCAGAATTTTTTGACCTCGGATCTGATTAAAAACTCCTGCCGTGACCCGGATTCGAACCGGGGTTGCTGCGGCCACAACGCAGAGTACTGACCACTATACGATCACGGCTCTCTACCGCGGAGCTGCGGGTGTGTGCTGGGATTCGTGCATGTTTGTGGTGAGAGTGTGTGAGACACAATTACTACACCGTTTACCTGTTTTCAGCGGGTTTAATAATCAACTCATCACTCTTCACAACAGGCAGCTGCCTGGGCGAGGTTGCCAGATTGTGCTATTATAAGGCCGTTGTAGTATTTTTTTTTTTTAAAAACCCGTCTTCGCGTAATTTCTCTCAGTTTGCAGTTGAAATTGACTGAGAAATTTATATTTGCATGTTTTTCAAGTAAATCTTTAGTGGTTGTTATTATCATGACGTGTAATAGTACAGAATTGTGCATTATATTTTGTAAATAAATTGAGAGAAAAGCCGTTACCTAGCCTATATTCTAATATATGCTAGCTATTTAGAAGCGCCCCTCTCTCTCTCTCTTACACACACACACACACACACACACACACACACACACATTTACTGATTTTGTAGTCACAAATAATCATTCGAACACTTTCTTGAGAAAATAAGGGAATTAGTTGAGAAGTTTTTAAATATGCTTTTTAAACGGCACGATTTGTGGTAACAGGACTGAGAAAAATGCAACCATTTTCCGCTTAGAATCCTGGTAAAAAATAAAAATAAAGTTACCTGAGACTGACCAATACACATTTTGAATAGTTAAATATGTGTGTTATTAGATTCATTGGAAGATTTACAACAAGCAAATGATACCCATTCCGTGGAATGACCCATGTAGGCCTACTTTCTTCTACTGTAAAGTTTTTGTAAACTATGTGTTTAAAATGGAGCAGCAGGAAGTATTTAAGATGGCGGACTAGAGTAGGTATTCAAAATGGCGGAATTTTCCTCCTTCTTTCTGTCAGGAGTCCTCAACTGGCTAAATGTTTAAAAGGGTAACATAAATAAATGATATAGTGATTAATAGTAGTGATATTTCTATATGTGGAATAAGAATTGATTATATATATATATATATATATATATATATATATATATATATATATATATATATATATATATTTCATAAGGAATTATAACACTTTTAATGTGAACACTTTATTGGTATGTATGTATGTAATGTAATTTAAAATGTATATGTAAGAATTTATAGGCATGTAAAATAAATGTGTTTTGACACGAGGCATTTTCTGTAATCAGTCTGCAGTTGTACTTCGCTAAGAGAGGTGTTTTTTGGTGAAGCCGCTGACTCCATCCTTTCTGCTTTGCTCTTTACTCAAACAATTCAAAACAAATAAACATACAGTCAAAGGTTGATTTCCCGTGTCCAGAACTTTTATTCACACAACACAATGCAGAGGTAGAAGCTAGCCGGCCCTGACACCGCCAACATTGACTGCAGAGACAAAGTACTTGTGAATAGTGCTGAGCAACAAGTGAATAGCTTCCCGCTCACAAATTTAATTGGATTGTAGTAAAAACTAATTTGTTTGCTTTAGATTACTGCTAATACTGACCTATTTCTTAATGACTATGTGGTATATTGATTAAATATAGGAGGGGGATAGAGATATTTAACATTTGTGCACTTAAAGTTAGCTCTCTTTGTTGTTATTGGCTCTTAAAAAGTGTGCCTTTTTAATGCATTTTATTTTATGGCTCATAGTCCTGCTAAGGAACGGCACCCTCAGTGGCAAATGTCTCCCTGACTTGAACTGCTTCCCGAGCCGCATTGTTGCAGGGCATATGTTTCCTCTTCCTCAAACTGACCAACTCTTGATAGGATCCCTTGTAGTTCTCCACAGGAGGCTATGAAGAACACATGTATGGATTGTATCGATGACATCTGTACTGTACATACACCACTGTGCAGCGAGAATGCCAAATATGTTCTCCACAACCAGTGAAAAGCTGATAGCTGTATATTCTCCCCCTTTGAGAGGCTGAATCCAGGGAAAGGTCTCAAAAGATGGCTGTGTTTCTACATCCTCTGGACCTGGAACAGTATTTCAAAATGCCTGCTTCCACAGAGGGCATACTTTGTATTTAGTACACTACTTGGTATGTGGTTTGGGACACAGCCTTAAGACTACATGCCTCTATTTTAGCTCCTGGTCAGGATTTTGTCGCTGTCTGTGGTGTTGAAACTCGATCTTATCACATAAAAATACACTAAAATATAGAAGTGAAATTTTAAGCCTGTAATAAAAGTAACATTTTACTTGTTTATGTTCATCTCATACATGCCAAGTAACTGAAACTAAACATCGTACAATATGAATATATTACCAAAGTGATGGAGAGTAACTGCGGAACTCTGTGTGTAATAGAAGCCGAGTCTTAATTCAAATATAAAACTGAACAGTTTAGAGTTCAGGGTCTCGTTTAAGGCTCTACCAGGAGCAGTTCTGGGATTTAAACTCACATGTGCTGTAACTCAGTGTCACTGTAACTGCTGAGGTTTCATTTATTATAGGGAACATCTCAAATGAATCATGAGTTAAATATACCATTATATACCACTATATATCTCCCACAAGGTGGCAGTAAATTCTCAATTGAAGAAATTTTCCTGTATTTATGGTAATTTATGTACTTAAATTTACTGACATACACTGTAACAATGAGACATTAGTGTGGGCACACGTGAGTGTAAAAGTAAACCACATTTTCCATTCTGTCTTAACATCTTTGTCATGATGTCATGAGGTCATGATGGGCAACACCAAAACACTAATATGGAAAAATGTGGTGTAGATGTAAGGAGATCAGAATACCATGTGCTTCCTTATAAATCGTAAAAAAAATTTTTTATTTTTTTTTTTTACAGCCAATCACGTCATATTCTGGGGCGTGGTCAGTACAGACCGCCTATAGTATAAATATACATTCAAACCATGCTTCAAGCACATTCATATTCGGTTGTTAAATAAGATACAAACACTTGAAAAAGATGACTGCTTTCTGGATATTAATTTTGATCTTCAGCACCATGTGTAAGTAATATGAGCAAATTATTCCCATTTTAATGTATTTTGAAAAAAAATTATAATCTATGGAGCCTATTACTTTTTGTATATAGAAGGAACTCCAGTATTATTCCTTTAAGGTGATCATTAATAACTCCTTATGTGTAATAATATCTGAAATACATTATTTACTTAATTAATGCATTTACTTTTCTAGATACAGTCAAAACTGGTAGACACTGGGTTACTGCACAATCCCTCACAGAGTCACCAGTTTATCAGCCTGATAAAGAGCTCAGTGTGAATATCGGAGACTCGGCTACTCTACGGTGTTGTATTTCTGAAAATGAAGTCGGGATGATGGCCTGGTTTAAGCAACCAAACAGAAAAAAACCTCAGAGTATAGTCCAGTTATATAAAAGTAGTGGAGAAACATTTTACAATGAATCCCAAAAGTCTCATTTCCAAATAGAAAGATCTTCAAACTGCTTCAATTTGATCATTTTAAACATCATTCAGTCTGATGAAGCCATGTACTACTGTGCACGGATAAGACCCAACGCTGTGTTTGGAGATGGGACTTATTTAAAAATTAAAGGTAGGATTTCCACTAAAATTGATTAAGCTACAAGTTTAATGTAGTGATATTTTCCATATTACCATTAACATGTTCAACCTGGAAGACAAATAATGATGAAGTAGTGAAATACTAACTGTGTTTTCTTCAACAACACTGAGTTACAGACTTTTAGTGAATTATGATAAATGTTTATAGGTGATCATGTTACTATTGCATCAGAAACATCTAAACCAGCTCTGTGTGATAATTCAGTGGTGTGTGAACCAACACTGCATGGAAACAGCACTAACATGAACACACATGAGAAAACAGGTGATATGTCTCATAATTCAGTGTTAATGAATTATTCTTAATTCGTACAGCATCATTTGCCCAGAAAATGATTTGTACTTACATGAATGTAATGTAGTGAAATAACAGAACCAGAAATGATCAGATCTCTACATTCGACAGTAATCGGTTTGGGAACGGCTTTGGGTTTGTGCGCACTTCTGATTTTCTGCCTCATTTATATCATACTGAGGAGAAGAAAATGTGAAATCTCTAGAAGTAAGTGCTTTTCTCATCACAAAAATTTCAAGTTTATAAATACAGTTAACTTTAGTGCTACTAAAAGTACTAATAAGTTCTTTCTGTATTAATAGTTAATGCTTCTATAGAAAATTCTCCAGGAATGAGGCAGGTACGTGAAGATAATAGTTTTTTTTTATGTAGATAGTCTAAAGACTTATTATTAATTTACTTACATGTGAACTTTAAATGTTGCTTCATTATTATTATTATTATTATTATTATTATTATTATTATTATTATTATTATTATACAGGAATCTGAAGCTGACCCGCTGCATTATGCAGCTTTACAGTTCTCTAAGAGGAAATCCAAAGCTGAAAAAAGGAAAACTGGCTCATCAGACGAGTGCGTGTACTCCGATGTAAAGAAAGCTTTTAGATAATATAAATGGCTCTTAACACACGGTACTATTACACAGTGAAAATGTTTTAGCAAGTGAAAATATCTTGACTATAGTGAAATGTTAATGAAATATTTATCATTATGAGATACAATGATGATTATTAAAACAACGTTTCTTCTACATTAATTTCAAGCTTGAAATTGTCTTATCCGATTGACAGGTAATTTATTTCTAGAAATAAAATTATATACCGGGAGAACAAAACAGAGTAATCTAGAAATAATCTTATGTTTGATAATGATAATGTCATAATAAAAATTATGTAACAATTAAAAATATATATATATTGCTTTTTTTTTTTTTTTTTTTTTTTTTGCAGTGTAGCTGAACTTCCATGTCATACGTTTTATTCATGTACATGTTTAAAGTTTTTTCCCCACCATTATTTCTGTCCTGTTATTCAATTTCACAAACATTTTTTCCCTGTTGTATGATTTTAGTGTTTCACTTTGTACAGATTTTGTGGCCTCATTTCTGTGACTGATGAAATGACGCAATAAACATAAAGAGAAATTTCATTAAAAAATGTAAGACAAACGGGATCTTTAACATTATTCTGAAAATTTCTCAGTTCAAAAAATAATAATGATCCATTACTCGTGTATGTTCAAAAAGGTTGTTTTTAAATCTAAGTCAAGGAATGTGACGTCCACTTTAACTGGGGACGGGGCTTGTTTCATAAACTAGTGGAAGGACACCGAAAATCATGCCGCCTTATAAATGGGTTATTTCTGAGGCTCGGATAGTGGTGAGATTTACCTATATAAGTGAGAAACCAGTGAAAGCAGTGAGGTATTAAGATTATTAAATCAGCAGTAAAAATACATAATGGGCAACTGAGGTATACATGACGTACTGTATAAAACTGTCTTCCAATTTCATTTAAGGATGTTTTGTAGTTTTTCTGTCTTTTATAGTTTTTCTAGGTTTACTTTGTTTTCCTGAAGGTGGTGTCAAGAACCCGGAAGTAATACTCTTTGGCACTGAGTGTCGAGTAAAACTTCTTCAAACATATTTTACATTAACCAAAGTGAAGCATCAATCAACAATGTTGATTCTTTCTAGAAATGGAACCATAATAATTTACAGTGCTTTGAAAAAGGATTTCTTCTGTTTTTGTGTATATCTTTTAGATCTTCAAACAGAATACAACTTAAAATAAAGGCAACCTGAGTAAACACACAATACAGTTTTTATTCACCAATCACTAATGTGAAAAACTAATTGCCCCTTTAAACTTAAAATCTGGTTGTGCCATCTTTAGCAGGAATAACTGCAACCACACACTTCTGATAACTGGAGATCAGTCTTTCACTTACTTCTCGGACTAGGATTTACTCCTACGTTTTGGATCATTGTCTTGCTGCATAATCCAGTCGGGCTTGAATTTTAGTTTATGGACTGAAGACCGGACATGCTCCTTTAGGATTTTCTGGCAGCGAGCTGAATTCATGTTTCCCTCAATTATTGCAAGTTGCCCAGGCCCTGAAGCAGCAAAGCATCCCCACATCATCACACTTCCTCCACCATGCTTGACCGTAGGTATGATGTTCTTTTTGTGGAATTCTGTATCTGGTTTATGCCAGATGTAACGGGGCTTCTGTCTTCCAAATAGTTCCACTTTCAACTCATCAATCCACAGAACATTCTCCCAAAATGTTTGAGGATCATCAAGGTGTGCTTTGGCAAAATTCAGACGAGCTTTAATGTTCTGGGTTAGCAGTGGTTTTTACCTCGCCACTCTTCCATGGATGCCATTTTTCCCAGTGACTTGAACAGTGACCTTTATTGATACAATAAATATTAGTGGGATGCAGTGGTGGCTTAGCAGTTAAGGTTCTGAGTTACTGATCGGAAGGTCGGGGTCAAGCCCCAGCACTGCCAAGCTACCACTGCTGGGCCCTTGAGCAAGGCCCTTAACCCTCTCTGCTCCAGGGGTGCCATATCATGGCTGACCCTGTGCTCTGACCCCAACTTCCTAATACCCCTAACATGCTGGAGTATGCAAAGAAAAGAATATACCATGCTGTAATGTATATGTGACTAATAAAGACTCAATATCATTATCATTATAAACAACATTATCATTTAAAAACTGTATTGTGTGTTTACTCAGGTTGCCTTTGTGTAGTGTATTTAAACTTTGTCATTCTACATCCCTGTGCAGATCATTGCCTTTGCTTTGTCCTGTGTGAATTGTGCTATAACCCAATTCTGTTCCTTTGGATTTGGTTGTTTCATTTGTATATATCTAGATCTTGTAAATAACACACACCAATAACCAAATCGGAATCAAATAATTGCATCAAATAATGCAATGGAAGTAGGAAGTCAGAGCCATTTATATTTAATCTGCTTTTTCATTGTTTTAGGTTAGCTACAGAGTGAGAGAAGTTTTTTTGTTTCTTTTTTTTTGGTTTGGTTCTTTAGTTCACTTTGTGTACAAATAATTTTGTTGATTATTTTGGCCTGGTTGGATTCTGAAGCTTAAACCACTTCATCAAAAGAAAAATAATAAAAATACAAAGCAAACACAACCCTGGTCTCACCACCCCTTTATTCCTTTGTATTTTGCGTCCCGACCTAGACCAGCTCGTAACAATGCTGTATAGTTCATTTCAGCATTGAAACAGGTATATATTACACCATATATGTATCTTATACAGCTGCTATAAATAATAAATCACTATCCCAGACCTGTTCCCATAACATCAACTTTTATTGTTTTTAAAGGCGTTCATGTCTGTTTTTGGGGATAAGCTCCATTTAGCGCTGCTGTATTTTCAACACTGCTGTCAGTTTCTTCAATAATAAAAGTCCAGTGCCAAAATTCAAATGCATTACTCTGGCCCCAAAAAAGTAAACCACATTTTCTATCCTGTCATAACATCTTTATCATGATATCGCTGTGCAACACCAAAACTCAAATATGGAAATATGTGCTTGCTTATCATAACTTTTTTATTATTATTTTTTACAACCAATCACGTCATATTCTGGGGCGTGGTCAGTACAGACCGCCTATAGTATAAGGAGAACTTCAAACCATGCTTCATGTGCATTCATATTCTGTTGATAAATGAGATACAAACACTGTAGAATTTCTGAATTAATTAAAAATGACTGGTTTCTGGATCTTAATTTTGATTTTCAGCAGCATGCGTAAGTAATATGAAGAATTACAATATTCAAATCTTGTTTGATATATATATATATATATATATATATATATATATATATATATATATATATATATATATATATATATATATATATATATATATAACTATGCAGCCTAATACTCTATTTATGTAGAATGAGCTCCAATATTATTCCTTTAAAGTGATTTAAAAAACAAAAACTCATTTTGCATAATAATATCTGAATGACATTCTTTACCTAATTAATGTACTTGTTTTTTCTAGATACAGTCCAACCTGGTAGACGCTCGGTTACTGCACAATCCCCCACAGAGTCACCAGTTTATCAGCCTGATAAAGAGCTCAATGTGAATATCGGAGACTCGGCTACTCTACGGTGTTGTATTTTAGAAAAGAACTTTGGTGTAATTGCTTGGTTTAAGCAAACAAAAAGAACAAAACCTCAGACTATAGTCAGTTTTTTTAAGACTGCTGGAGAAACATTTTTCAATGGATTCCAAAAGTCTCATTTCCAAATAGAAAGATCTTCAAACTGCTTCAATATGATCATTTTAAACACCACTCAGTCTGACGAAGCCATGTACTACTGTGCACTCACATACCCAAACCTTGTGTTTGGAGATGGAACTTATTTAAAAATTAAAGGTAGGATTTCCACTAAAATTGATTAAGCTCCTGGTTTAATGTAGTGATTTTTTTTTCCTTATTACCATTAACATGTTCAACCTGGAAGACAAATAATAATGAAGTAGTGAAATGGTAACTGTGTTTTCTTCAACAACAATGAGTTACAGAGTTTTAGTGAATTATGATAAATGTTTATAGGTGATCATGTTACTATTGCATCAGAAACATCTAAACCAGCTCTGTGTGATAATTCAGTGGTGTTTGAACCAACACTGCATGGAAACAGCACTAACATGAACACACACGAGAAAACAGGTAAGTCTTTTTTGTAATCATTTAATTCATTCATCATTAATTCATCATTTTTAATTTGCCTGGAAAATGATCTGCTCTAATCCATCTTTTAATGTGTTCATTATAACCGAGTACATGAAATAAAATGACAGTTTCAGAAATGTTATTTATATTTATCTATATATCTGACAGCGCTCGGTTTGGGAACGGCTTTGGGTCTGTGCACACTTCTGATTTTCTGTCTCATTTATTTCACACTGAGGAGAAGAAAATGTGATAAAAGTAAGTGCTTTTGTCATCAGATAATAATTATGTCAGTTCAGTTCTATCTGCGTGACTAAATAAGTGTATTTCTGTATTAATAGTGAACGCCTCTATAGAAGACTCTCACGGAATGAGACAGGTACGTGTGCAGATACGTAAACACTGTTTTTAAATTGTAATTTATAGAAAAAAAAGATATGTTACTCTGTCTCCTTTAGTCATGGAGAAATCTCACCAGTTCACTATTACATTTGATTACTTATAATATAATATATAATATATCTGCTCAGTGTTGGTCCTAAAGCGATGGTATATACATTTACACTATAAACTTATTTCATAAATCAATCTTTTAATTCTTTTTTTCAGGAATCTCATTTCAACACCTTGAATTATAAAACTTTGCAATTCTTCATGAATAAAGTCAAACCTGGAGGAAGGGATGATTTGGTGTACTCTGATGTGATGTATGTGACACTGTAATATATAACATAAACGACCCAGAACACATGTTAATATTAGCTGAACTTCTGCTATACTGAAGGTTTTTTAAAAAAAAAAAGTATATATATATATATATATATATATATATATATATAAATAAAAAATATCATATATGTGTGTGTGTGTGTATATATATATATATATATATATATATATATATATATATATATATATATATATATATATATATATATATATATATATAGGGCAGGGCTTGGTCAATGTTTTTTTTTCTTCTATTATTATTATTATTATTATTATTATTATATAATCTAATGTCTAAATATACATGTAAAATATGTGTAATACATCTGAGTGTATATCATATCTGTCGATGTTGTATATTTAACAAGTCATTGCTCTGTGTTCTACAGTACATCTATCCCAAACACTTCTTTATAAAAAAAAAAAAAGTCATATGTTTAACCTGAACTCTCTGAGTTTCATGGAAGATATTGATCGTTTTCATTCCACAGCAAGTTATTTACTGTATATAATTGTGTATGTGACAAATAAAATCATGAATCTCTTGATCATTGAACAGATAATCCAGATTGTTTTACAGTAGATCTCGGCTCTGAGGGAACTAACACTGGAGACTTCAGCATCATTTACATTTACATTTATTCATTTAGCAGACGCTCTTATCCAAAGCGACTTACAAATAAGAAAATACAAGCAAAGTGATATATCAAGTGGAGAACAATACAAGTAGTGCTACCATACAAGATCCATTAACTGAGTTCCAGAAAAAGCAAGATGTGCAGAGTAGAAGTGTAAGTGCCAGAGTACGTGTTTTTAAAAATTATTTATTTATTTATTTATTTATTTATTTATTTATTTATTTATTTATTTTTAGGGGTTAGTTAAGTGCTCACAGAAGATCTTTCGCTGTTTTTTGAAAATAGTGACAGATTCTGTGGTCCGGATTGAGGTTGGAGGTTCATTCTGAACCACTGAAAAACAGTCAGTTTGAAGATTCTGAAAGGGACCTTGAGCCACACTGAGTAGGCACTACTAAGCGTCGATCGTTAACCGATCGCAGATTGCGTGAGGGAACGTGAGCCTTCAGGAGAGAGTTGAGGTAGGAGGGTGCTGTTCCAGACAAGGTCTTGTACGTGAGTATCAAGGCCTTGAATTTGATACGGGCATCTACAGGAGCCAGTGGAGGGAGATAAAGAGGGGTGTGACATGGGTTCGTTTGGGCTGGTTGAAAATGAGGCCTACTGCTGCATTATGAATCATCTGAAGGGGTTTGATGGAGCTGGCTGCGAGGCCCGAGAGTAGTGCATTTCAATAATCCAGTTTTGAGATAACAAGAGCCTGGCCTTGTATCTGTGTAGCGTGATTCTTGATGTTGTACAGAATAAACCTACAGGAATGTGCAGTTGTTGAGATGTTGAGCATCAACCAGACAGTCATGTGAGAATCACTTGATCTATTTACCGAAAGACACTCATGCTCACTTTGATGTGTATTATTACATCCTGTTCGTTGCAGTCACAGCGTTTTGCACAAGTGTCTGTTGGCACATTGCTGCGCTTATACAGGAAGACTAACTGTAGCTCATGAGTAAAGTCTGACCACAACTGACACTCAAGAACAACTCTGACCGACTGTGAAGTGTGTTCAGCATCTCCAGTCTCTCACGCTGTCTTTCACACACAGAATTTCTTTCAAAATGTCATATCTATTGATTTAAACAAGTTAGAAACTATTAACATAAAATTTACTGTTAGATTTTCTGGGCTCAGGGTCAGATATAACGTCTGAGATCGATTCTCCAAGTAATCACTGCGCATTAATTGGTGTTAATTATATTATTTATTTTTTATATTATATGCAGTTTACTCTACAAATTCATTATCTGGTATCATTTTGTTATAAACATACATCTGTCATACCCTTTACAGTCCGGTCACTGCCCTGATATTCATCACTACGTTGGTTTACGTCACTGCTCTAGACTTTATAAAATTCATATTTTATTTAATTTCATTAGTATCTTTTATTAATGATCATTCTGTAAGATGTCATCTGTAATATAAAACTACAACCATACATACAAAACAGAACTGGACCACCTGATAAACAGTTTTGGAGGAGCCTCTCCTATAACCATGTAGACTCAGCTTTACAGTCATTACATCACTTCCTGTGTGCTACCTTTTCACCCTCCCCTGAACAACATTAAATTTGTTCCTTAACTGTAGAGGTTCCCTCTTTTAACACTAATGAAAATTAAGAAACGTGAAATGAAAAGCTGGTTTCTCACAGCGACAAGTCAGTACATCTGGGATTTTATTATCTGCTATAATAATAATATATGTACAAATATTTCTCATGGTTATTGAGGTGCATTAACACTTTATTCATGTTGCTATGGTAACCGAGGTGCACTGTTTCGTCACAAGAGTTTCAACACCACGGACAGCGACGGACTTTCACTCCTCATTGCGCTTCTCTCCGATCTCAAACTCTCACATTCCCACTCTCAGTCTCTTTCTCACACGGTCATCATCACACACTGTGTATGTTTTTCTCCAACTTCACTACAAACACTATCTACCAATGAGTATTAGTGTGTAGATTTGAACATTTTAGGATTAAGAACTAATAACACTATCTCCCACTAGGTGGCAGTAAATCCTCACCCTTAAAGCTCTGTTAGTAAAACTGATCTGTTTCAGGTCACAGAGCAGGCCTTGACTTTACCGGCTACTTGTTGATCATTATATACAAATATATATGAAGAAGTTCAGTTATATAGTATACACTTCAATACAATTCACAGTTCAGTTTATAATAGACTTCATGGTCATTTTCCAACATGCATTAATAACATATTAATATTCCTGATACTGTACATCACTCATAAAAGCCAATTTGTCCATGTTCATATCTAAGCAGAACACAACACTGGCACTCGCACGTTCCAGGATGGTGACTATAGAGTGTATAGGGCCAAGTCTGTGTGTATGGTTCATTTATATATTTACATCATTTGGCAAACTCACTAAACCAAGCAACTTATTTGGCATTTTGCACAAACATGTTGAATTAAGAGAGCAATTAAAATAAGCAACAGTAAGACATTAGTGTGGGCACACGAGAGTGTAAAATTAAACCACATTTTCCATTCTGTCTTAACACCTTTCTCATGATACTGTATATCTGTGCAACATCAAAACACTAATATGGAAAATAATATGTGGTGTAGATGTAGGCAGATCAGAATACCACGTGCTTGCTTATCATGACTTTTTTTTTAATACAACCAATCACATCATATTCTGGGGCGTGGTCAGTACAGACCCCCTATAGTATAAATATAAATTCAAACCAAGCTTCAAGTGCATTCATATTCTGTTGATAAATGAGACACAAACACTGTAGAATTTCTGAGAAATTAAAAATGTCTGTTTTCTGGATTTTAATTTCGATCTTCAGCACCATGTGTAAGTAATATGAGCAAATTATTCCCATCTAGTTTGATGTATGTCTAGTATTATTACTTTAAAGACACTTTGTGCAAGCTGTATGTAGAAGTCCTTTCTATTATTCCTTTGATATGATCTTTAATTATCTTATAATAATCTTTAATTATGTGTAATAATATCTGAAATACATTCATTACCTTATTAATACATTTACTTTTCTAGATACAGTCCAACCTGGTAGACGCTGGGTTACTGCACAATCCCTCACAGAGTCACCAGTTTATCAGCCTGATAAAGAGCTCAGTGTGAATATCGGAGACTCGGCTACTCTACGGTGTTGTATTTTAGAAAATGAAGTCAGGATAATTGCCTGGATTAAGCAACCAAACAGAAAAAAACCTCAGAGCATAGTCCAGTTATATAAAAGTAGTGGAGAAACATTTTACAATGAATCCCAAAAGTCTCATTTCCAAATAGAAAGATCTTCAAACTGCTTCAATTTGATAATTTTAAACATCACTCAGTCTGATGAAGCCATGTACTACTGTGCACTGAAGAAATCCAATACTGTGTTTGGAGATGGAACTTATTTAAAAATTAAAGGTAGGATTTCCACTAAAATTGATTAAGCTACTGGTTTAATGAAGTGATTTTTTCCCCTTATTACCATTAACATGTTCAACCTGGAAGACAAATAATGATGAAGTAGTGAAATACTAACTGTGTTTTCTTCAACAACACTGAGTTACAGAGTTTTAGTGAATTATGATAAATGTTTATAGGTGATCATGTTACTATTGCATCAGAAACATCTAAACCAGCTCTGTATGATAATTCAGTGGTGTGTGAACCAACACTGCATGGAAACAGCACTAACATGAACACACACGAGAAAACAGGTGATATGTCTTATAATTCATCATTAATTAATTATTCTTAATTAGTACAGTATAATATGCCCAGAAAATAATTTGTACTGATATAAATGTCATGTTTTACAATAACAGAACCGGAAAAGATCAGATCTCTACACTTGACAGTGCTCGGTTTGGGAACGGCTTTGGGTTTGTGCGCACTTCTGATTTTCTGTCTCATTTATTTCATACTGAGGAGAAGAAAATGTGATAAAAGTAAGTGCTTTTGTGATCACAATAATTAAAAACTTTATAAGTACAGTTAACTTTAGTTTGACCAAAAAGACTAATAGGTGTGTTTCTGTATTAATAGTGAAAGCTTGTATAGAAGATTCTCCAGGAATGAAGCAGGTACGTGTGTTACTTCTGTATGTGAAATATTGCTACATTAATATGTTACTCATTATAGCGTTTATTATTAATGATTTAATATAAACAGTCAGTTTACTCAGATTTGCAGAACAATCCCAAGCTTTTTATTTCGATGCTGCTCTTGTTCTGTGTAGTTAGTGTGTATTGTTCATTTACCCATATTGTATTGTTATTACTTTCATCTGGATTATTATTATTATTATTATTATTATTATTATTATTATTATTATTATTATTATTATTATTATTATTATTATTATTATTATTATTCAGGAAGCTGAAGCTGAAACACTGAATTATGCAGCTGTGCAATTTACCAAGAGGAAAGCCAAAACTGAAAAAAAGAAAACTGGCTCAGCAGATGAGTGTGTGTACGCTGATGTGAAAAAAAACTGTAAGATGTAACAGAAATAATTCATAACACATGATACTATTACACTGCAACAACAGTGAAAATATTTTACCAAGTGAAAATATATTGACTAGACAAATGTAATCCATATTTTTCATTACAATGGTATGACATATGATGCGCTAAAAAAAAAAAACAATACAAAACAAAACAGAAAAGTCTAGAAATAATTTTATATTTGTTTACACTAATCTCATAATAATAATTATATTGAAGTTGCCTGTCTTTAAGATATTGTTTTATTTGCAGTGTGGATAAACTTCTATGCTACAGGTTTTATTTCTGTGCACACGTGTGAAGTAACTACGGATGTATTAACTTCAGTAACAATGAACTTGTAAAAAAAAATTCAACTTGTATTTTTTTTGTTTGTTTATGATTTCAGTAATTTATTTTTTCACAATAAATATGAAAAGCGATTCCATTAAAAAAGTAACAAAAAACATGATCTTGTCATGATTTATATGAGCTTGTTTTGTTCACTAATCTCTGTGCTCATCTTTCTGGCAGTAGAGAAAGGACACTGAAAATCATGACTTACAAATGGATTATTTTAGTGGGTCAGAGAATGGTGGGAGGTTTACCAGTATAAGTTAGAAACCAGTGAATGCACTCAGGATGATTAAATCAGCAGTAAAAATACAACAAAGATAACTGATGTATTGATCTTCATACAGACCCTGTTGCAGAACTGACTTCCAATCAGTTTCAATACAGGTTTTTGTGATTATTTTTTGTCTTTTAGAGAATTTGTGGGTTTACTTTAGCTGCCTTTGTTTTCCTGATCGTGGTGCTCAGAACCTGGAAGTAGATTTCTTCACCATTAAGTGTTGAGTAAAACTTTTTCAAATACATTTTACATGAACCAAATTGAAGCATCAAGCACAAAGATAAATCCTTCCAGACATGGAGCCATAATCATTTATTATGAAGTCCAGGATTTTCACCTCACACTGCACACAACTTCAAACCATCATTCACTTACTGAGTGTGGATTTTTTTCTTTTCTTGCATTTATATAGCGCATTTTTAACCTTAGCGGCTATTATATCTGCTTTTGATTCCAGAGAGCTGAGCATATATGACCTTTACTTCCTGGAAAAAGAAACTGTTAAAGAGTCACTTGCTTGTGGCTCAAATGCTGCAGTACCTCTTACCGGATGCTAGTCGGCAGAAGAGACTGTGGTTAGAGTGGATAGAAAATTTGATTATTCTGCATGCTCTTGTTTTACAATGCTTGAGGTAGATTCACGATAAGTGCATTTGGTGATGAACCGATAAAACTATGGGTGTTTTTGTTTGTTTTAATGATTTAAATATCCCTTGTATCCTTGTATCTGATGTAATATTTATGACTGTCGTGAGACAGTCTCCTAAGGTCATGTGTGTCACAATAACTCACTTCACCGACTGAGAATTGAAGAAATTCCACCACCCCAGAGTCCATGGTAGTGGATCAAACCCATCCGTCACCATAGGAACATGCCAGACAAATACAAAAATTTGTCTATGTGTTTTGGAGAGTGTCTAGACACATGCTAGCTTCCTAGCTGCCTGGATAGACCTGGTCCTCTGAGTCAGCTGGGTAGTAACATCTCTAAACATGATACAGCTAACTCATTTAACATCAAAATGTGATTGAGTTAGGATGAAATTGTTTCATTTCATTTCATTTTTGCTTACATGATTGACTCTGGGGCCATGGGCAGCTTTATAACACAGGCCTGTTTCCAGTCCTCTGTGAGACTAGGCTGTGGATGGTAGATATCTGGGCTCAGAAATCAGTTCTGTTTTAAACCCAGACTCTGATAGTACAGATTGAACCTATCCAGTTAGAGCCCAGATAATTTTTGTCAATATCTAAACCAGACATTGTGCCATCCCAAGGTAGTCTGGTCAAGAGGGTGGAGATAGCTGGTCACTGAGCTGCTCAGACATGTTCTCCCCAGTGTACATGTGGGTCCAAATCCCTCGAAAGCTATAAAGCAATGGGAATAGAGACTGTGACCACAGAGATCTATCATCTGGGCAGAGGTTATTAGCAAGCAAGGTGCCACCAAACTCCCACACGACAGACCCTGGGATTGCGCTCTTGACCTTTTGCTAGGGGTCAATCCATCTCTCTATCAAAAAACTGTACAGCCATAAGTGGAAGACAGTCTTCTCGACAGCTTCCGGGAACTATGAATACTTGGTGATGCTGATGGTTTGAGAAATGCCCCAAATTGTTCCAGTAATTCATTAAGATGGCACTCTGGGACATGCTCCACACATGGTTTACATTGATGACATCTTGATGTACAGTGGGGGCAATAAGTATCCAATGCGTCAACATTTTTTTTCAGTAAATATATTTCCAATGAGGCTACTCACATGAAATTTTCACCAGACTTTGGTATTAACTCAAGAAATCTGGAAATGTAAAGAAATCCAAACATTAAAGTCCCTAAATAAAGTAATGTGTAATAAAGCGGAATAACTGAGGAAAAAAGTATCGAGAAGCCTTTGTTTGTAATGACAGCTTCAAGACACTTCCTGTATGAAGAAATTAATGGGCCGCAGAATTCAGGTGTGATTTTGGCCCATTCTTCTAAACATATTGTCTTTAAATCTTGTTCAATTGGATTCAAGTCATGTGACTGACTGGTCCATTCTAACGCCTTGATTTTTTTTCTCTGAAACCAACTTAGAGTTTCCTTTGCTGTATGCTTTGGATCGTTGTCCTGTTGGAAGGTCCACCCACGTCTCATCTTCATCATCTTCATCATTTCTTTCATCTCCAGAGCTCCAGCATAAAGTCAAGTTCCTGTCCATGGTCAATGAGGTGACCTCCCAAGCCATGTTCTTGTCTAAGGTCGAAGAGACCGCCTCTCAAGCCAAGTTCCTGTCCGAGGTCGAAGAGACGACCTCACAAGCCAAGTTCCTGTCACAGGTAGAAGAGACAGGCTCCAAAGCCAAGTTCCTGTCACAGGTCGAAGAGACAGGCTCCAAAGCCAAGTTCCTGTCACAGGTCGAAGAGACGGCCTCTCAAGCCGAGTTCCTGTCCGAGTTCGAAGAGGCGACCTTTCAGGCCAAGTTCCTGTTCGAGGTCAAAGAGATGACCAACGCAAGCTCTGCTCACACCAAGTTCCTGTCACAGGTCGAAGAGATGGCCAATCCAAGCTCTGCTCATGCCGAGTTCCTGTCCCAGGTCGAAGAGAGGGCCAACTCAAGCTCTTCTCACGCCAAGTTCCTGTCCCAGGTCGAAGAGACGACCTCTCAAACCAAGTTCCATTCCGAGGTCAAATAGACGGCCCTCAAGCCAAGTTCCTGTCCTAGTTTGAAGAGGCGACCTTTCAAGCCAAGTTTCTGTTCGTGGTCAAAGAGATGGCCAACCCAAGCTCTGCTCACACCAAATTCCTGTCCCAGGTCGAGGAGACGTCAAATACAAGCTCTGCTCATGCCAATTTCCTGTCCCAGGTCGAAAAGACGGCCAACCCAAGCTCTCCTCACATCAAGTTCCTGTTCCAGGTCGAAGCGACGGCCACCCCAAGCCCTGCTCACGCCAAGTTCCTGTCTGACGTCGAAGAGATGAACTCTCAAGCCAAGTTTCTATCCGAGGTCAAAGAGACGTTCTCTGAAGCCAAGTTCCTGTCCGAGGTCGAAGAGAAGACCTCTCAAACTAATTTCCATTCCGAGGTCAAACAGATGGCCTCACAAGCCAAATTCCTGTCCGAGTTTCGAAGAGACAGCCTCCAAAGCCAAGTTCCTGTCCGAGTTTGAAGAGACGGCCTCTCAAGCCAAGTTCCTGTCCGAGTTCGAAGACGCGACCTTTCAAGCTAAGTTCCTGTTTGAGGACGAAGAGACGACCAACCCAAGCTCTGCTCACGCCAAGTTCCTGTCCCAGGTCAAAGAGACGGCCAAACCAAGCTCTGCTCACACCATGTTCCTGTCCCAGGTTGAAGAGACGGCCAAACCAAGCTCTGCTCACACCAAGTTCCTGTCCCAGGTCAAAGAGACGACCTCTCAAACCAGGTTCCTGTCCGAGGTCGAAGAGACAACCTTTCAAGTCAAGTTCCTGTCTGAGGTTGAAGAGACGACCTCTCAAGCCAATTTCCATTCTGAGGTCGATGAGACGACCTCTCAAACCAAGTTCCATTCCGAGTTCAAATAGATGGCCTCTCAAGCCAAGTATCTGTCCGAGGTCAAAGAGACGGCCAACCCAAGCTCTGCTCACACTAAGTTCCTGTTCCAGGTTGAAGAGACGGCCAACTCAAGCTCTGCTCACAACAAGTTTCTGTCCCAGGTTGAAGAGATGGCCAACCGAAGCTCTGCTCATGCCAAGTTCCTGTCCCACTTCGAAGTCGACTTCACGACCAACCAGGTTCTGCTCACGCCTGAAACTGATGTCATGACCAACCAGGCCATGTTCATGCCTGAAACCGACGTCACGAAAAACCGTTTCCTGCTCACGAACAACCACATTCTCATCACACCCGAGTCTGCTGATACGGACAACCAGTTTCTGCTCATGCTTGAAACCGACGTCATGACCAACCAAATTATGCTCACGGCAGAGTCTGTTGACATGACCAACCAAGTTCTCCTCATACCTGAAACCAATGTCACGACCAACCAGGTTCTGCTCACGCATGAAACCAACATCATGACCAACCAAGTTATGCTGATGCCAGAGTCTGTTGACACGACCAACCAAGATCTCCTCATGCCTGAAACCGACGTCACAACCAACCAGGTTCTGCTCATGCTAGAAGTCGACCTCGCGACCAGCTAAGTTATGCTCACGCCAGAGTCTGTTGATACTACCAACCAAGTTCTCCTTATGCCTGAAACCGACATCATGACCAACCAAATTATGCTCATGCCAGAGTCTGCTGACACGGACAACTAAATTCTGCTCACGCCTGAGTCTGCTGACACGAATAATCAAGGACTGCTCACGCTCAAGTCTGTTTACACAGCCAACCAAGTTCAGCTGGCAGAGTTGAAGGAGGATGACGCTCCGCTTTCCTGCTTCGCTAAGGACGTCGCTCTGCCTACCTGCTCAGCTGAGGATACCGCTCAGTCTCCTGGGTAATGTGAAGACATTTTAGCAGAGGCCCAGGACCGCCAGGGGAGGATTTCCCATCCTGGACTGCGGCCTACTGTGGCCGCTAATGACTGCAATTCCCAGAACACTCGTTCATTCTAATCACGCACACCTGCATCCAATTTCACACACTCACTCCATAGTATAAAGAGACTGTTTTCTAAAATTGTCTTTGCGAAGTATTAGTGTTAGCAGTGTGCCAAGCGATTATACCCTGTTCCTCGTTTCGTTTCATGGTTCTTGATCTTGTTCTTGTTTCTCGTTCTCGATTCTAGCCTTGCCCTGTTTATGCTTTGTTTTCCAATCGCCTGACCCTTTGCCTATTTCTTGACCTCACTATTGTCTCATCTTTTGGATTTGTCTGCCTGTCTCTCTCAAATAAAAGGCTTTAACTGCACTTGCATCTGTCTTAACCTCCATTATGTGGATTACGTGACAAAAAGGAATTCATGTGTCTTTTGGTGAGCTAAGTTCCATCTGGCCCCACTGTAATTTCAACACTGCTGTTGGGTTCTTCAATAATAAAAGTCAAATGCATTAACTCTGGCCCAAATGAGCATTATTATATAGGCAAGATTTTGACTCCAGATTGAAATGAAAACAAACAATGAGATTGTTGTGTAGGCACACATAAATGTACAAGTAAACCACATTTTCCATTCTGTCATAACACCTTTGTCATGATATCTCTGCGCCACATCAAAACACAAATACGGAAATATGTGGTGTAAGATGTAGGTAGATCAGAATACTGTGTGCTTACTTATCATGACTTTTTTTAAATTACAACCAATCACGTAATATTCTGGGGCGTGGTCAGTACAGACTGCCTATAGTATAAATTCAAACCATGTTTTAAGATCATTCATATTCTGATGATAAATGAGATACAAACACTGTAGAATTTCTGAGAAATTAAAAATGACTGGTTTCTGGATTTTAATTTTGATCTTCAGCACCATGTGTAAGTAATATGAGCAAATTATTCCCATCTAGTTTGATGTATGTCTAGTACCATTACTCACTTTGTGCAAGCTGTATGTAGAAGTCCTTACTATTATTCCTTTAAGATGATCTTTAATTATGTCTTATTTATAATAATATCTGAAGTACATTCATTATCTTATTAATGCATTTACTTTTCTAGACACAGTCCAATCTGGTAGACGCTGGGTTACTGCACAATCCCCCACAGAGTCACAGGTTTATCAGCCTGATAAAGAGCTCAGTGTGAATATCGGAGACTCGGCTACTCTACAGTGTTGTATTTTAGGAAATGAAGTCAGGATAATTTCCTGGTTTAAGCAACCAAACAGAAAAAAACCTCAGATTGTAGTCAGGGTACCCAAAACTACTGGAGAAACATTTTTCAGTGGATTTCAAAAGTCTCATTTCCAAATAGAAAAATCTTCATACTGCTTCAATATGATCATTTTAAACATCACTCAGTCTGATGAAGCCATGTACTACTGTGCACTCGAATACCCAAACACTGTGTTTGCAGATGGAACTTATTTAAAAATTAAAGGTAGGATTTCCACGAAAATTGATTAATCTACTAATGTAATCACTAATGTAGTGATTTTTTTCCTTATTACCATTAACATGTTCAACCTGGAAGACAAATAATAATGAAGCAGTTAAATGCTAACTGTGTTTTCTTCAACAACAATGAGTTACAGAGTTTTAGTGAATTATGATAAATGTTTATAGGTGATCATGTTACTATTTCATCAGAAACATCTAAAAAAGCTCTGTGTGATAATTCAGTGGTGTGTGAACCAACACTGCATGGAAACAGCACTAACATGAACACACACGAGAAAACGGGTAAGATGCCATTTAATTAATTTGTTCATTCACCTTTAATTCATAATTTTTAATTTGTCTGGAAAATAATCTGCTCTAATCCAACTTTAAATTTGTTCAGTGTAAATTGAGTGATGAGAAATAAAATGACAGTTTCAGAAATGTTATTTATATTTATCTATATATCTGACAGTGCTCGGTTTGGGAACGGCTTTGGGTTTGTGCACACTTCTGATTTTCTGTCTCATTTATTTCACACTGAGGAGAAGAAAATGTGATAAAAGTAAGTGCTTTTGTCATCAGATAATAATTATGTCAGTTCAGTTCTGTCTGCGTGACTAAATAAGTGTATTTCTGTATTAATAGTGAACGCCTCTATAGACGACTCTCACGGAACGAGACAGGTACGTGTGCAGATACGTAAACACTGTTTTTAAATTGTAATTTATAGAAAAAAAAGATATGTTACTCTGTCTCCTTCAGTCATGGAGAAATCTCACCAGTTCACTATTACATTTGATTACTTATAATATAATATATAATATATCTGCTCAGTGTTGGTCCTAAAGCGATCCTATATACATTTACACTATAAACTCATTTCATAAATCAATCTTTTAATTCTTTTTTTCAGGAATCTCATTTCAACACCTTGAATTATGAAACTTTGCAATTCTTCATCAATAAAGTCAAACCTGGAGGAATGGATGATTTGGTGTACTCTGATGTGATGTATGTGACACTGTAATATACAACATAAACGACCCAGAACACATGTTAATATTAGCTGAACTACTGCTATACTAAAGGTTTTTAAAAAATATCATATATGTGTATATATATATATATATATATATATATATATATATATATATATATATATATATATATATATATATATATATATATATATATATAGGGCAGGGCTTGGTCAATGTTTTTTTTCTTCTATTTTTATTATTATTATTATTATTATTATTATTATTAAATATAATATAATGTATAAATAAACATGTAAAATATGTGTAATACATCTGAGTGTATATCATATCTGCCGATGTTGTATATTTAACAAGTCATTGCTCTGTGTTCTACAGTACACCTATCCCAAACACTTCTTTATAAAAAAAAAAAAAGTCATATGTTTAACCTGAACTCTCTGAGTTTCATGGAAGATGTTGATCGTTTTCATTCCACAGCAAGTTATTTACTGTATATAATTGTGTATGTGACAAATAAAATCATGAATCTCTTGATCATCGAACAGATAATCCAGATTGTTTTACGGTAGATCTCGGCTCTGAGGGAACTAACACTGGAGACTTCAGCATCATTTACATTTACATTTATTCATTTAGCAGACGCTTTTATCCAAAGCGACTTACAAATGAGAAAATACAAGCAAAGTGATATATCAAGCGGAGAACAATACAAGTAGTGCTTCCATACAAGATCCATTAACTGAGTTCCAAAAGAAGCAAAGTGTGCAGAGTAGAGGTATAAATGCCAGAGTACGTGTTTTATTTATTTAGTTATTTATTTATTTTTAGGGGTTAGTTAAGTGCTCACAGAAGATCTTTATCTTTTTTTTGAAGATGGTGAGAGATTCTATGGTCCGGATTGAGGTTGGAAGTTCATTTCACTACTGAAAAACAGTCAGTTTGAAGATTCTGGAAAGGGACCTTGAGCCACACTGAGTAGGCACTACTAAGCGTCGGTCGTTAACCGATCGCAGACTGCGTGAGGGAACGTGAGCCTTCAGGAGAGAGTTGAGATAGGAGGGTGCTGTTCCAGACAAGGTCTTGTATGTGAGCATCAAGGCCTTGAATTTGATACGGGCGTCTACAGGAGCCAGTGGAGGGAGATAAAGAGGGGTGTGACATGGGTTCATTTGGGCTGGTTGAAGATGAGGCATGCTGCTGCATTCTGAATCATCTGAAGGGGTTTGATGGAGCTGGCTGCGAGGCCCGAGAGTAGTGCATTGCAATAGTCCAGTTTTGAGATAAAAAGAACCTGGACTTGTATCTTTGTAGCCTGTTCGGTGAGATAGGGTCTGATTCTCTTGATGTTGTACAGAATAAACCTACAGGAACGTGCAGTTGTTGAGATGTTGAGCATCAACCAGACAGTTGTGTGAGGATCAGTTGATCTATTTACCGAAAGACACTCATGCTCCCTTTGATGTGTATTATTACATCCTGTTGGCTGCAGTCACAGCGTTTTGCACAAGTGTCTGTTGGCACATTGCTGCGCTTATACAGGAAGACAAACTATAACTCATGAGTAAAGTCTGACCACAACTGACACTCAACAACAGCTCTGACCGACTGTGAAGTGTGTTCAGCATCTCCAGTCTCTCATGCTGTCTTTCACACACAGAGAATTTCTTTCAAAATGTCATATCTATTGATTTAAACAAGTTAGAAACTATTAACATAAAATTTACTGTTAGATTTTCTAGGCTCAGGGTCAGATATAACGTCTAAGATCGTTTCTCCAAGTAATCACTGTGCATTAAGTGGTGTTAATTATATTATTTATTTTTCATATTATACGCAGTTTACTCTACGAATTCATTATCTGGTATCATTTTGTTATAAACATACATCTGTCATACCCTTTACAGTCTGGTCACTGCCCTGATATCCATCACTACGTTGGTTTACGTCACTGCTCTAGTCTTTATAAAATTCATATTTTATTTCATTTTATTAGTATCTTTTATTAATGATCATTCTGTAAGATGTCGTCTGTAATATAAAACTACAACCATACATACAAAACAGAACTGGATCACCTGATAAACAGTTTTGGAGGAGCCTCTCCTATAACCATGTAGACTCAGCTTTACAGTTATTACATCACTTCCTGTGTGCTACCTTTTCACCCTCCCCTGAACAACATTAAACTTGTTCCTTAACAGCGACAAGTCAGTACATCTGGTATTTTATTATCTGCTATAATAATAATATATGTACAAATATTTCTCATGGTTATTGAGGTGCATTAACACTTTATTCATGTTGCTATGGTAACCGAGGTGCACCGTTTCGTCACAAGAGTTTCAACACCACGGACAGCGACGAACTTTCACTCCTCATTGCGCTTCTCTCCGATCTCAAACTCTCACATTCCCACTCTCAGTCTCTTTCTCACACGGTCATCATCACACACTGTGTATGTTTTTCTCCAACTTCACTACAAACACTATCTACCAATGAGTATTAGTGTGTAGATTTGAACATTTTAGGATTAAGAACCAATAACACTATCTCCCACTAGGTGGCAGTGAATTCTCACCCTTAAAGCTCTGTTAGTAAAACTGAACTGTTCCAGGTCACAGAGCAGGCCTTGACTTTACCGGCTACTTGTTGATCATTATATACAAATATATATGAAGAAGTTCAGTTATATGGTATACACTTCAATACAATTCACAGTTCAGCGGTTTATAATGGACTTCACGGTCATTTTCCAACATGCATTAATAACATATTAATATTCCTGATACTGTACATCACTCATAAAAGCCAATTTGTCCATGTTCATGTCTAAGCAGAACACAACACTGACACTCGCACGTTCCAGGATGGTGACTATAGTGTGTATAGGGCCAAGTCTGTGTGTAACTGGTTCATTTATATATTTACATCATTTGGCAAACTCACTAAACCAAGCAACTTATTTGGCATTTTGCACAAACATGTTGAATTAAGAGAGCAATTAAAATAAGCAACAGTAAGACATTAGTGTGGGCACACGAGAGTGTAAAATTAAACCACATTTTCCATTCTGTCTTAACACCTTTCTCATGATACTTTATATCTGTGCAACATCAAAACACTAATATGGAAAATAATATGTGGTGTAGATGTAGGCAGATCAGAATACCACGTGCTTGCTTATCATGACTTTTTTTTTTTAATACAACCAATCACATCATATTCTGGGGCGTGGTCAGTACAGACCCCTATAGTATAAATATAACTTCTAACCATGCTTCAAGTGCATTCATATTCTGTTGATAAATGAGATACAAACACTGTAGAATTTCTGAGAAATGAAAAATGTCTGTTTTCTGGATTTTAATTTCGATCTTCAGCACCATGTGTAAGTAATATGAGCAAATTATTCCCATCTAGTTTGATGTATGTCTAGTATTATTACTCTAAAGACACTTTGTACAAGCTGTATGTAGAAGTCCTTTCTATTATTCCTTTGATATGATCTTTAATTATCTTATAATAATCTTTAATTATCTTTAATTATGTGTAATAATATCTGAAATACATTCATTACCTTATTAACGCATTTACTTTTCTAGATACAGTCCAACCTGGTAGACGCTGGGTTACTGCACTATCCCTCACAGAGTCACCAGTTTATCAGCCTGATAAAGAGCTCAGTGTGAATATCGGAGACTCGGCTACTCTACGGTGTTGTATTTCTGAAAAAGAAGTCGGGATAATTGCTTGGATTAAGCAACCAAACAGAAAAAAACCTCAGAGCATAGTCCAGTTATATAAAAGTAGTGGAGAAACATGTTACAATGAATCCCAAAAGTCTCATTTCCAAATAGAGAGATCTTCAAACTGCTTCAATTTGATAATTTTAAACATCACTCAGTCTGATGAAGCCATTTACTACTGTGCACTGAAGAAATCCAATACTGTGTTTGGAGATGGAACTTATTTAAAAATTAAAGGTAGGATTTCCACTAAAATTGATTAAGCTACAGGTTTAATGAAGTGATTTTTCCCCCTTATTACCATTAACATGTTCAACCTGGAAGACAAATAATGATGAAGTAGTGAAATGTTAACTGTGTTTTCTTCAACAACATTGAGTTACAGAGTTTTAGTGAATTATGATAAATGTTTATAGATGATCATGTTACTATTTCATCAGAAACATCTAAACCAGCTCTGTGTGATAATTCAGTGGTGTGTGAACCAACACTGCATGGAACCAGCACTAACATGAACACACACGAGAAAACAGGTAAGATGTTGCATAATTCACCATTAATTAATTATCCTTAATTCATCAAGCAAAATTTGGCCAGAAAATAATTTGCACTAATGTAAATGTAATGTTATCAATAACAGAACTGGAAAAGATCAGATCTCTACACTCGACAGTGCTCGGTTTGGGAACGGCTTTGGGTTTGTGCGCACTTCTGATTTTCTGTCTCATTTATTTCATACTGAGGAGAAGAAAATGTGATAAAAGTAAGTGATTTTGTGATCACAATAATTAAAAACTTTATAAGTACAGTTAACTTTAGTTTGACCAAAAAGACTAATAGGTGTGTTTCTGTATTAATAGTGAAAGCTTGTATAGAAGATTCTCCAGGAATGAAGCAGGTACGTGTGTTACTTCTGTATGTGAAATATTGCTACATTAATATGTTACTCATTATAGCGTTTATTATTAATGATTTAATATAAACAGTCAGTTTACTCAGATTTGCAGAACAATCCCAAGCTTTTTATTTCGATGCTGCTCTTGTTCTGTGTAGTTAGTGTGTATTGTTCATTTACCCATATTGTATTGTTATTACTTTCATCTGGACTTTTGATCTGTATTATTATTATTATTATTATTATTATTATTATTATTATTACTATTATTCAGGAATCTGAAGCTGAAACACTGAATTACGCAGCTGTGCAATTTACCAAGAGGAAAGCCAAAGCTGAAAAAAAGAAAACTGGCTCAGCAGATAAGTGTGTGTACGCCGATGTGAAAAAAACTGTAAGATGTAACAGAAATAATTCATAACACATGATACTATTACACTGCAACAACAGTGAAAATATTTCACCAAGTGAAAATATATTGACTAGACAAATGTAATCCATAATTTTAATTTCCATGATATGATATATGATGCGCTAACAAAAAAATAATACAGAAAAACCTAGAAATAATCTTATATTTGTTTACACTAATCTCATAATAATAATTATATTGAAGTTGCCTGTCTTTAAGATATTGTTTTATTTGCAGTGTGGATAAACTTCTATGCTACAGGTTTTATTTCTGTGCACACGTATGAAGTAACTACGGATGTATTAACTTCAGTAACAATGAACTTGTAAAAAAAAATTCAACTTGTATTTTTTTTGTTTGTTTATGATTTCAGTAATTTATTTTTTCACAATAAATATGAAAAGCGATTCCATTAAAAAAGTAACAAAAAACATGATCTTGTCATGATTTATATGAGCTTGTTTTGTTCAATAATCTCTGTGCTCATCTTTCTGGCAGTAGAGAAAGGACACTGAAAATCATGACTTACAAATGGATTATTTAATGGGTCAGAGAATGGTGGGAGGTTTACCAGTATAAGTTAGAAACCAATGAATGCAGTCAGGATGATTAAATTAGCAGTAAAAATACAACAAAGATAACTGATGTATTGATCTTCATACAGACCCTGTTGCAGAACTGACTTCCAATCAGTTTCAATGCAGGTTTTTGTGATTATTTTTTGTCTTTTAGAGAATTTGTGAGTTTACTTTAGCTGCCTTTGTTTTCCTGATCGTGGTGCTCAGAACCTGGAAGTAGATTTCTTCACCATTAAGTGTTGAGTAAAACTTTTTCAAATACATTTTACATTAACCAAATTGAAGCATCAAGCACAAAGATAAATCCTTCCAGACATGGAGCCATAATCATTTATTATGAAGTCCAGGATTTTCACCTCACACTGAACACAACTTCAAACCATCATTCACTTACTGAGTGTGGATTTTTTTCTTTTCTTGCATTTATATAGCACATTTTTAACCTTAGCGGCTATTATATCTGCTTTTGATTCCAGAGAGCTGAGCATATATGACCTTTACATCCTGGAAAAAGAAGCTGTTAAAGAGTCACTTGCTTGTGGCTCAAATGCTGCAGTACCTCTTACCGGATGCTAGTAGGCAGAAGAGACTGTGGTTAGGGTGGATAGAAAATTTGATTATTCTGCATGCTCTTGTTTTACAATGCTTGAGGTAGATTCACGATAAGTGCATTTGGTGATGAACCGATATATCTATGGGTGTTTTTGTTTGTTTTAATGATTTAAATATCCCTTGTATCCTTGTATCTGATGTAATATTTATGACTATCGTGCGACAGTCTCCTAAGATTATGTGTGTCACAATCATTCACTTCACCGACTGAGAATTGAAGAAATTCCACCACCCCAGAGTCCATGGTAGTGGATCAAACCCATCCGTCAAAATAGGAACATGCCAGACAAATTTGTCTATGTATTTTGGAGAGTGTCTGGACACATGCTACCTTGCTAGCTTCCTAGCTGCCTGGATAGTCCTGGTCCTCTGAGTCAACTGGGTAGTAACATCATAACATCTCTAAACATGATACAGCTAACTCAATTAATGAGGTTTTTATTGGTCACATATACATCAGAGCACAGTGAAATTAGTTTCTTTGCATATCCTAGCATATTAGGAAGTTGGGGTCAGAGTGCAGGGGTCAGCCATGATACAGCACCCCCTGGAGCAGAGAGGGTTAAGGGCCTTGCTCAAGGGCCCAACAGTGGCAGCTTGGCAGTTCTGGGACTTGAAGCCCCGACCTTCCGATCAGCAACCCAGAGCCTTAACCGCCAAGCCTCCACTGCCATTAACATCAAAATGTGATTGAGTTAGGATGAAATTGTTTAATTTTTTTGCTTACATGATAGAATCTGGGGCCAATGGCAGCTTTATAGCAGAGGCCCGGTCCCCCTACTCTCTGAGACCAGGCTGTAGATGGTAGATCTCTGGGCTCAGAAATCAGTTCTGTTTTAAACCCAGAGTCTGATAATACAGATTGGACCTATCCATTCAGAGCCCATTATAATTTTTGTCAATGTCTAAACCAGACATTGTGCCATCCCAAGGTAGTCTGGTCAAGAGGGTGGAGATAGCTAGTCACTGAGCTGCTCAGACATGTTTTTTTCCAGTGTACATGTGGGTCCAAATCCATCGAAAGCTATAAAGCAATGGGAATAGAGACTGTGACCACAGAGATCCATCATCTGGGCAGAGGTCTTCACAGTATCAAGCAAGGTGCCACCAAACTCCCACATTAAGGACCCTGGGATTGCGCTCTTCTCTACAGTCAATGGGAACTATGAATACTTGGTGATGCTGTATGGTGTGACAAATGCCCCAAATTGTTCCATTAAGATGGCACTCTGTGACATGCTCCACACATGGTTTACAATGATGACATCTTGATGTAGAGTGGGGGAAATAAGTATCGAACACGTCAACATTTTTTTCAGTAAACATATTTCCAATGAGGTTATTCACATGAAATTTTCAGCAGACTTTGGTATTAACTCAAGAAATCTGGAAATATAAAGAAATCCAAAAATTAAAGTCCATGAATAAAGTAATGTGTAATAAAGCAGAATGACTGAGGAAAAAAGTATCGAGAAGCCTTTGTTTGTAATGACAGCTTCAAGACACTTCTCAAGAATCTACCGGTAAAGGGCTCCATTCATCGTTCCTTCAATTACATGAAGTCTGCCAGTACCATGTGATGAAAAACAGCCTCACACCATGATGCTTCCACCTCCAAACTTCATTGTTGGTACAGTATTTAAGGGTGATGTTCAGTGCCATTTCTTCTCCATACATGGTGTGTATATGACAGCCAAAAAGTTCAATTTTGCTCTGACCAGACTACACTCTCCCAGTATTTCATAGGCTTGTCCAAATGAGTTGTAGCAAACTTTAAACGAGCTTCGACATGCCTTTTCTTTAGTAATGAAGTCTTGCGGGATGAGCGTGAGCAGTGGAGTGCATTGCCTATTGTTTTCTCTGTGATGATGTTACCTGCTGCCTCCAAGTGTTTCTGGAGCTCTTTCTGAGTGGTCCTTGGTCTTGAGCTACTCTTATGACTTTTCTTGTGACTCCCTGGTCAGAAATCTTGCGAGGAGCTCCTGTGCGTGGCCGGTTTATGACGGAGTGACGTTGCTTCCACTTGTAGATAATGGCCCCAATGTTGCTTACAGGAAGATTCAGAAATTTTGAAATACGTCTGTATCCGATTCCATCAATATGTTTCACAACAATAAGGTTGCAAAGGTCTTGGGAGAGCTCTTTGCTTTTACCCATCATGAGATGTTTCTTGTGTGACACCTTGGTAACGAAAAGCCTTTTTATAGACCATCAATTTACTAACCCAGCTGATATTAATTTGCACAGATAGGGGGTATAATTAATTATGGATTTCAGCTGGTTCCTTGCCTTACCTTTCCTCGGAGAACTGCTTTTTCTTAGCGTGTTCAATATTTTTTCCTGTGTCATTCCACTTTATTCCACATATCTTTATTTATGGACTTTAATGTTGTGAATTCTTTATATTTCGAGATTTCTTGAGTTAATACTGATGTTTGGCGAAAATGTCATGTGAATAGCCTCATTGGAAATATATTTACTGAAAAAAATGTTGACCCATTCAATACTTATTTCCCCCACTGTATCTTTTAAGAGGGTCGGGTGTTGATGGGCTGCCAGGATGTGCCACAATTCAGGGGTGTTTTAATGTATAGTCCACATATTGGTGCTGCTTTTAAGTATAAGCTCTGGAACACATTCAGTATTTCCAATGATGACCTGCATAGGCCGCAACAGATATACCAAGCGATTATACCCTGTTCCTCGTTTTGTTTCATGGTTCTTGATCCTTATATTGTTTCTTGTTCTCGATTCTAGCCTTGCCCTGTTTATGCCTGTTTTCCAATCGCCTGACCCTTTGCCTGTTTCTTGACCTCACTATTGTCTCATGTTTTGTATTTGTCTGCCTGTCTCTCTCAAATAAAAGACTTTAACGGCACTTGCATCTGTCTTAACCTCTATTATGTGGATTACGTGACAAAAAGGAATTCATGTATCTTTTGGGGAGCTAAGCTCCATCTGGCCCATCTGCAATTTCAACACTGCTGTTGGGTTCTTCAATAATAAAAGTCAAATGCATTAACTCAGGCCCAAATGAGCTTTATTATATAGGCAAGATTTTGACTCCAGATTGAAATGAAAACAAACAATGAGATGGTTGTGTAGGCACACATAAATGTACAAGTAAACCACATTTTCCATTCTGTACTAACACCTTTGTCACAATATCTCTGTGCAACACCAAAACACAAATACGGAAATATGTGGTGTAAGATGTAGGCAGATCAGAATACTGTGTGCTTGCTTATCATAACTTTTTTAAAATTACAACCAATCACGTAATATTCTGGGGCGTGGTCAGTACAGACCGCCTATAGTATAAATTCAAACCATGTTTTAAGATCATTCATATTCTGTTGATAAATGAGATACAAACACTGTAGAATTTCTGAAAAATGAAAAATGACTGGTTTCTGGATTGTAATTTTGATCTTCAGCACCATGTGTAAGTAATATGAACAAATTATTCCCATCTAGTTTGATGTATGTCTAGTATTACTATATTACTCTAAAGACACTTTGTGCAAGTTTCTATTATTCCTTTAAGCTGATCTTAATAATGCCTTATATATAATAATATCTGAAGTACATTCATTACCTTATTAATGCATTTACTTTTCTAGATACAGTCCAACCTAGTAGACGCTTTGTTACTGCACAATCCCCCACAGAGTCACCAGTTTATCAGCCTGATAAAGAGCTCAGTGTGAATATCGGAGACTCGGCTACTCTACGGTGTTGTATTTCTGAAAATGAAGTCGGGATGATTGCCTGGGTTAAGCAACCAAACAGAAAAAAACCTCAGATTATTGTCAGGGTATATAAAAGTGGTGGAGAAACATTTTTCAATGGATTCCAAGACTCTCATTTCCAAATAGAAAAATCTTCAAACTGCCACAATTTGACAATTTTAAACATCATTCAGTCTGATGAAGCCATGTACTACTGTGCACTGACGAGACCCAACCTTGTGTTTGGAGATGGAACTTATTTAAAAATTAAAGGTAGGAGTTCCACTAAAATTGATTAAGCTACAGGTTTAATGTAGTGATATTTTTCCTTATTACCATTAACATGTTCAACCTGGAAGACAAATAATAATGAAGTAGTGAAATGCTAAGTGTGTTTTCTTCAACAACACTGAGTTGCAGAGTTTTAGTGAATTATGATAAATGTTTATAGGTGATCATGTTACTATTGCATCAGAAACATCTAAACCAGCTCTGTATGATAATTCAGTGGTGTGTGAACCAACACTGCATGGAAACAGCACTAACATGAACACACACGAGAAAACAGGTGATATGTCTTATGATTCATCATTAATTAATTATTCTTAATTAGTACAGTATAATATGCCCAGAAAATAATTTGTACTGATATAAATGTCATGTTTTACAATAACAGAACCGGAAATGATCAGATCTCTACACTCGACAGTGCTCGGTTTGGGAACGGCTTTGGGTTTGTGCGCACTTCTGATTTTCTGTCTCATTTATTTCACACTGAGGAGAAGAAAATGTGATAAAAGTAAGTGATTTTGTCATCACAATAATTAAAAACTTTATAAGTACAGTTAACTCTAGTTTGACCAAAAAGACTAATAGGTGTGTTTCTGTATTAATAGTGAAAGCTTGTATAGAAGATTCTCCAGGAATGAAGCAGGTACGTGTGTTACTTCTGTATGTAAAATATTGCTACATTAATATGTTACTCATTATAATCTTTAAGATTTAATATAAACAGTCAGTTTACTCAGATTTGCAGAACAATCCCAAGCTTTTTATTTCGATGCTGCTCTTGTTCTGTGTAGTTAGTGTGTATTGTTCATTTACCCATATTGTATTGTTATTACTTTCATCTGGATTATTGTTATTATTATTATTATTATTATTATTATTATTATTATTATTATTATTATTATTATTATTATTCAGGAATCTGAATCTGAAACACTGAATTACGCAGCTGTGCAATTTACCAAGAGGAAAGCCAAAGCTGAAAAAAAGAAAACTGCCTCAGCAGATGAGTGTGTTTACGCCGATGTGAAAAAAACTGTAAGATGTAACAGAAATAATTCATAACACATGATACTATTACACTGCAACAACAGTGAAAATATTTTACCAAGTGAAAATATATTGACTAGACAAATGTAATCCATATTTTTCATTACAATGGTATGACATATGATGCGCTAACAAAAAAATAATACAAAACAAAACAGAAAAGCCTAGAAATAATTTTATATTTGTTTACACTAATCTCATAATAAGAATTATGTTAAAGTCACCTGTCTTTAAGATACTGTTTTATTTGCAATGTGGATAAACTTCTATGCTACAGGTTTTATTTCTGTGAACACGTGTGAAGTAACTACGGATGTATTAACTTCAGTAACACTGAACTTGCAAAAAAAATTCAACTTGTATGTTTTTTGTTTGTTTATGATTTCAGTAATTATTTTTTTCACAATAAATATAAAAAGCAATTCCATTAAAAAAGTAACAAAAAACATGATCTTGTCATGATTTATATGAGCTTGTTTTGTTCAATAATCTCTGTGCTCATCTTTCTGGCAGTAGAGAAAGGACACTGAAAATCATGACTTACAAATGGATTATTTTAGTGGGTCAGAGAATGGTGGGAGGTTTACCAGTATAAGTTAGAAACCAGTGAATGCAGTCAGGATGATTAAATCAGCAGTAAAAATACAACAAAGATAACTGATGTATTGATCTTCATACAGACCCTGTTGCAGAACTGACTTCCAATCAGTTTCAATACAGGTTTTTGTGATTATTTTTTGTCTTTTAGAGAATTTGTGGGTTTACTTTAGCTGCCTTTGTTTTCCTGATCGTGGTGCTCAGAACCTGGAAGTAGATTTCTTCACCATTAAGTGTTGAGTAAAACTTTTTCAAATACATTTTACATGAACCAAATTGAAGCATCAAGCACAAAGATAAATCCTTCCAGACATGGAGCCATAATCATTTATTATGAAGTCCAGGATTTTCACCTCACATTGCACACAACTTCAAACCATCATTCACTTACTGAGTGTGGATTTTTTTCTTTTCTTGCATTTATATAGCGCATTTTTAACCTTAGCGGCTATTATATCTGCTTTTGATTCCAGAGAGCTGAGCATATATGACCTTTACTTCCTGGAAAAAGAAACTGTTAAAGAGTCACTTGCTTGTGGCTCAAATGCTGCAGTACCTCTTACCGGATGCTAGTCGGCAGAAGAGACTGTGGTTAGAGTGGATAGAAAATTTGATTATTCTGCATGCTCTTGTTTTACAATGCTTGAGGTAGATTCACGATAAGTGCATTTGGTGATGAACCGATAAAACTATGGGTGTTTTTGTTTGTTTTAATGATTTAAATATCCCTTGTATCCTTGTATCTGATGTAATATTTATGACTGTCGTGAGACAGTCTCCTAAGGTCATGTGTGTCACAATAACTCACTTCACCGACTGAGAATTGAAGAAATTCCACCACCCCAGAGTCCATGGTAGTGGATCAAACCCATCCGTCACCATAGGAACATGCCAGACAAATACAAAAATTTGTCTATGTGTTTTGGAGAGTGTCTAGACACATGCTAGCTTCCTAGCTGCCTGGATAGACCTGGTCCTCTGAGTCAGCTGGGTAGTAACATCTCTAAACATGATACAGCTAACTCATTTAACATCAAAATGTGATTGAGTTAGGATGAAATTGTTTCATTTCATTTCATTTTTGCTTACATGATTGACTCTGGGGCCATGGGCAGCTTTATAACACAGGCCTGTTTCCAGTCCTCTGTGAGACTAGGCTCTGGATGGTAGATATCTGGGCTCAGAAATCAGTTCTGTTTTAAACCCAGACTCTGATAGTACAGATTGAACCTATCCAGTCAGAGCCCAGATAATTTTTGTCAATATCTAAACCAGACATTGTGCCATCCCAAGGTAGTCTGGTCAAGAGGGTGGAGATAGCTGGTCACTGAGCTGCTCAGACATGTTCTCCCCAGTGTACATGTGGGTCCAAATCCATCGAAAGCTATAAAGCAATGGGAATAGAGACTGTGACCACAGAGATCTATCATCTGGGCAGAGGTTATTAGCAAGCAAGGTGCCACCAAACTCCCACACGACAGACCCTGGGATTGCGCTCTTGACCTTTTGCTAGGGGTCAATCCATCTCTCTATCAAAAAACTGTACAGCCATAAGTGGAAGACAGTCTTCTCGACAGCTTCCGGGAACTATGAATACTTGGTGATGCTGATGGTTTGAGAAATGCCCCAAATTGTTCCAGTAATTCATTAAGATGGCACTCTGGGACATGCTCCACACATGGTTTACATTGATGACATCTTGATGTACAGTGGGGGCAATAAGTATCCAATGCGTCAACATTTTTTTTCAGTAAATATATTTCCAATGAGGCTACTCACATGAAATTTTCACCAGACTTTGGTATTAACTCAAGAAATCTGGAAATGTAAAGAAATCCAAACATTAAAGTCCCTAAATAAAGTAATGTGTAATAAAGCGGAATAACTGAGGAAAAAAGTATCGAGAAGCCTTTGTTTGTAATGACAGCTTCAAGACACTTCCTGTATGAAGAAATTAATGGGCCGCAGAATTCAGGTGTGATTTTGGCCCATTCTTCTAAACATATTGTCTTTAAATCTTGTTCAATTGGATTCAAGTCATGTGACTGACTGGTCCATTCTAACGCCTTGATTTTTTTTCTCTGAAACCAACTTAGAGTTTCCTTTGCTGTATGCTTTGGATCGTTGTCCTGTTGGAAGGTCCACCCATGTCTCATCTTCATCATCTTCATCATTTCTTTCATCTCCAGAGCTCCAGCATAAAGTCAAGTTCCTGTCCATGGTCAATGAGGTGACCTCCCAAGCCATGTTCTTGTCTAAGGTCGAAGAGACCGCCTCTCAAGCCAAGTTCCTGTCCGAGGTCGAAGAGACGACCTCACAAGCCAAGTTCCTGTCACAGGTAAAAGAGACAGGCTCCAAAGCCAAGTTCCTGTCACAGGTCGAAGAGACGGCCTCTCAAGCCGAGTTCCTGTCCGAGTTCGAAGAGGCGACCTTTCAGGCCAAGTTCCTGTTCGAGGTCAAAGAGATGACCAACGCAAGCTCTGCTCACACCAAGTTCCTGTCACAGGTCGAAGAGATGGCCAATCCAAGCTCTGCTCATGCCGAGTTCCTGTCCCAGGTCGAAGAGAGGGCCAACTCAAGCTCTTCTCACGCCAAGTTCCTGTCCCTGGTCGAAGAGACGACCTCTCAAACCAAGTTCCATTCCGAGGTCAAATAGACGGCCCTCAAGCCAAGTTCCTGTCCTAGTTTGAAGAGGCGACCTTTCAAGCCAAGTTTCTGTTCGTGGTCAAAGAGATGGCCAACCCAAGCTCTGCTCACACCAAATTCCTGTCCCAGGTCGAGGAGACGTCAAATACAAGCTCTGCTCATGCCAATTTCCTGTCCCAGGTCGAAAAGACGGCCAACCCAAGCTCTCCTCACATCAAGTTCCTGTTCCAGGTCGAAGCGACGGCCACCCCAAGCCCTGCTCACGCCAAGTTCCTATCTGACGTCGAAGAGATGAACTCTCAAGCCAAGTTTCTATCCGAGGTCAAAGAGACGTTCTCTGAAGCCAAGTTCCTGTCCGAGGTCGAAGAGAAGACCTCTCAAACTAATTTCCATTCCGAGGTCAAACAGATGGCCTCACAAGCCAAATTCCTGTCCGAGTTTCGAAGAGACAGCCTCCAAAGCCAAGTTCCTGTCCGAGTTTGAAGAGACGGCCTCTCAAGCCAAGTTCCTGTCCGAGTTCGAAGACGCGACCTTTCAAGCTAAGTTCCTGTTTGAGGACGAAGAGACGACCAACCCAAGCTCTGCTCACACCAAGTTCCTGTCCCAGGTCAAAGAGACGGCCAAACCAAGCTCTGCTCACACCATGTTCCTGTCCCAGGTTGAAGAGACGGCCAAACCAAGCTCTGCTCACACCAAGTTCCTGTCCCAGGTCAAAGAGACGACCTCTCAAACCAGGTTCCTGTCCGAGGTCGAAGAGACAACCTTTCAAGTCAAGTTCCTGTCTGAGGTTGAAGAGACGACCTCTCAAGCCAATTTCCATTCTGAGGTCGATGAGACGACCTCTCAAACCAAGTTCCATTCCGAGTTCAAATAGATGGCCTCTCAAGCCAAGTATCTGTCCGAGGTCAAAGAGACGGCCAACCCAAGCTCTGCTCACACTAAGTTCCTGTTCCAGGTTGAAGAGACGGCCAACTCAAGCTCTGCTCACAACAAGTTTCTGTCCCAGGTTGAAGAGATGGCCAACCGAAGCTCTGCTCATGCCAAGTTCCTGTCCCACTTCGAAGTCGACTTCACGACCAACCAGGTTCTGCTCACGCCTGAAACTGATGTCATGACCAACCAGGCCATGTTCATGCCTGAAACCGACGTCACGAAAAACCGTTTCCTGCTCACGAACAACCACATTCTCATCACACCCGAGTCTGCTGATACGGACAACCAGTTTCTGCTCATGCTTGAAACCGACGTCATGACCAACCAAATTATGCTCACGGCAGAGTCTGTTGACATGACCAACCAAGTTCTCCTCATACCTGAAACCAATGTCACGACCAACCAGGTTCTGCTCACGCATGAAACCAACATCATGACCAACCAAGTTATGCTGATGCCAGAGTCTGTTGACACGACCAACCAAGATCTCCTCATGCCTGAAACCGACGTCACAACCAACCAGGTTCTGCTCATGCTAGAAGTCGACCTCGCGACCAGCTAAGTTATGCTCACGCCAGAGTCTGTTGATACTACCAACCAAGTTCTCCTTATGCCTGAAACCGACATCATGACCAACCAAATTATGCTCATGCCAGAGTCTGCTGACACGGACAACTAAATTCTGCTCACGCCTGAGTCTGCTGACACGAATAATCAAGGACTGCTCACGCTCAAGTCTGTTTACACAGCCAACCAAGTTCAGCTGGCAGAGTTGAAGGAGGATGACGCTCCGCTTTCCTGCTTCACTAAGGACGTCGCTCTGCCTACCTGCTCAGCTGAGGATACCGCTCAGTCTCCTGGGTAATGTGAAGACATTTTAGCAGAGGCCCAGGACCGCCAGGGGAGGATTTCCCATCCTGGACTGCGGCCTACTGTGGCCGCTAATGACTGCAATTCCCAGAACACTCGTTCATTCTAATCACGCACACCTGCATCCAATTTCACACACTCACTCCATAGTATAAAGAGACTGTTTTCTAAAATTGTCTTTGCGAAGTATTAGTGTTAGCAGTGTGCCAAGCGATTATACCCTGTTCCTCGTTTCGTTTCATGGTTCTTGATCTTGTTCTTGTTTCTCGTTCTCGATTCTAGCCTTGCCCTGTTTATGCCTGTTTTCCAATCGCCTGACCCTTTGCCTATTTCTTGACCTCACTATTGTCTCATCTTTTGGATTTGTCTGCCTGTCTCTCTCAAATAAAAGGCTTTAACTGCACTTGCATCTGTCTTAACCTCCATTATGTGGATTACGTGACAAAAAGGAATTCATGTGTCTTTTGGTGAGCTAAGCTCCATCTGGCCCCACTGTAATTTCAACACTGCTGTTGGGTTCTTCAATAATAAAAGTCAAATGCATTAACTTTGGCCCAAATGAGCATTATTATATAGGCAAGATTTTGACTCCAGATTGAAATGAAAACAAACAATGAGATTGTTGTGTAGGCACACATAAATGTACAAGTAAACCACATTTTCCATTCTGTCATAACACCTTTGTCATGATATCTCTGCGCCACATCAAAACACAAATACGGAAATATGTGGTGTAAGATGTAGGTAGATCAGAATACTGTGTGCTTACTTATCATGACTTTTTTTAAATTACAACCAATCACGTAATATTCTGGGGCGTGGTCAGTACAGACTGCCTATAGTATAAATTCAAACCATGTTTTAAGATCATTCATATTCTGATGATAAATGAGATACAAACACTGTAGAATTTCTGAGAAATTAAAAATGACTGGTTTCTGGATTTTAATTTTGATCTTCAGCACCATGTGTAAGTAATATGAGCAAATTATTCCCATCTAGTTTGATGTATGTCTAGTACCATTACTCACTTTGTGCAAGCTGTATGTAGAAGTCCTTACTATTATTCCTTTAAGATGATCTTTAATTATGTCTTATTTATAATAATATCTGAAGTACATTCATTATCTTATTAATGCATTTACTTTTCTAGACACAGTCCAATCTGGTAGACGCTGGGTTACTGCACAATCCCCCACAGAGTCACAGGTTTATCAGCCTGATAAAGAGCTCAGTGTGAATATCGGAGACTCGGCTACTCTACAGTGTTGTATTTTAGGAAATGAAGTCAGGATAATTTCCTGGTTTAAGCAACCAAACAGAAAAAAACCTCAGATTGTAGTCAGGGTACACAAAACTACTGGAGAAACATTTTTCAGTGGATTTCAAAAGTCTCATTTCCAAATAGAAAAATCTTCATACTGCTTCAATATGATCATTTTAAACATCACTCAGTCTGATGAAGCCATGTACTACTGTGCACTCGAATACCCAAACACTGTGTTTGCAGATGGAACTTATTTAAAAATTAAAGGTAGGATTTCCACGAAAATTGATTAATCTACTAATGTAATCACTAATGTAGTGATTTTTTTCCTTATTACCATTAACATGTTCAACCTGGAAGACAAATAATAATGAAGCAGTTAAATGCTAACTGTGTTTTCTTCAACAACAATGAGTTACAGAGTTTTAGTGAATTATGATAAATGTTTATAGGTGATCATGTTACTATTTCATCAGAAACATCTAAAAAAGCTCTGTGTGATAATTCAGTGGTGTGTGAACCAACACTGCATGGAAACAGCACTAACATGAACACACACGAGAAAACGGGTAAGATGCCATTTAATTAATTTGTTCATTCACCTTTAATTCATAATTTTTAATTTGTCTGGAAAATAATCTGCTCTAATCCAACTTTAAATTTGTTCAGTGTAAATTGAGTGATGAGAAATAAAATGACAGTTTCAGAAATGTTATTTATATTTATCTATATATCTGACAGTGCTCGGTTTGGGAACGGCTTTGGGTTTGTGCGCACTTCTGATTTTCTGTCTCATTTATTTCACACTGAGGAGAAGAAAATGTGATAAAAGTAAGTGCTTTTGTCATCAGATAATAATTATGTCAGTTCAGTTCTATCTGCGTGACTAAATAAGTGTATTTCTGTATTAATAGTGAACGCCTCTATAGACGACTCTCACGGAACGAGACAGGTACGTGTGCAGATACGTAAACACTGTTTTTAAATTGTAATTTATAGAAAAAAAAGATATGTTACTCTGTCTCCTTCAGTCATGGAGAAATCTCACCAGTTCACTATTACATTTGATTACTTATAATATAATATATAATATATCTGCTCAGTGTTGGTCCTAAAGCGATCCTATATACATTTACACTATAAACTCATTTCATAAATCAATCTTTTAATTCTTTTTTTCAGGAATCTCATTTCAACACCTTGAATTATGAAACTTTGCAATTCTTCATGAATAAAGTCAAACCTGGAGGAAGGGATGATTTGGTGTACACTGATGTGATGTATGTGACACTGTAATATATAACATAAACGACCCAGAACACATGTTAATATTAGCTGAACTACTGCTATACTAAAGGTTTTTAAAAAATATCATATATGTGTATATATATATATATATATATATATATATATATATATATATATATATATATATATATATATATATATATATATATATATATATATAGGGCAGGGCTTGGTCAATGTTTTTTTTCTTCTATTTTTATTATTATTATTATTATTATTATTATTATTATAATATTATTATTATTATTATTAAATATAATATAATGTATAAATAAACATGTAAAATATGTGTAATACATCTGAGTGTATATCATATCTGCCGATGTTGTATATTTAACAAGTCATTGCTCTGTGTTCTACAGTACACCTATCCCAAACACTTCTTTATAAAAAAAAAAAAGTCATATGTTTAACCTGAACTCTCTGAGTTTCATGGAAGATGTTGATCGTTTTCATTCCACAGCAAGTTATTTACTGTATATAATTGTGTATGTGACAAATAAAATCATGAATCTCTTGATCATCGAACAGATAATCCAGATTGTTTTACAGTAGATCTCGGCTCTGAGGGAACTAACACTGGAGACTTCAGCATCATTTACATTTACATTGATTCATTTAGCAGACGCTTTTATCCAAAGCGACTTACAAATGAGAAAATACAAGCAAAGTGATATATCAAGCGGAGAACAATACAAGTAGTGCTTCCATACAAGATCCATTAACTGAGTTCCAAAAGAAGCAAAGTGTGCAGAGTAGAGGTATAAATGCCAGAGTACGTGTTTTATTTATTTAGTTATTTATTTATTTTTAGGGGTTAGTTAAGTGCTCACAGAAGATCTTTATCTTTTTTTTGAAGATGGTGAGAGATTCTATGGTCCGGATTGAGGTTGGAAGTTCATTTCACTACTGAAAAACAGTCAGTTTGAAGATTCTGGAAAGAGACCTTGAGCCACACTGAGTAGGCACTACTAAGCGTCGGTCGTTAACCGATCGCAGATTGCGTGAGGGAACGTGAGCCTTCAGGAGAGAGTTGAGATAGGAGGGTGCTGTTCCAGACAAGGTCTTGTATGTGAGCATCAAGGCCTTGAATTTGATACGGGCGTCTACAGGAGCCAGTGGAGGGAGATAAAGAGGGGTGTGACATGGGTTCATTTGGGCTGGTTGAAGATGAGGCATGCTGCTGCATTCTGAATCATCTGAAGGGGTTTGATGGAGCTGGCTGCGAGGCCCGAGAGTAGTGCATTGCAATAGTCCAGTTTTGAGATAAAAAGAACCTGGACTTGTATCTTTGTAGCCTGTTCGGTGAGATAGGGTCTGATTCTCTTGATGTTGTACAGAATAAACCTACAGGAACGTGCAGTTGTTGAGATGTTGAGCATCAACCAGACAGTCGTGTGAGGATCAGTTGATCTATTTAACGAAAGACACTCATGCTCCCTTTGATGTGTATTATTACATCCTGTTGGCTGCAGTCACAGCGTTTTGCACAAGTGTCTGTTGGCACATTGCTGCGCTTATACAGGAAGACAAACTATAACTCATGAGTAAAGTCTGACCACAACTGACACTCAACAACAGCTCTGACCAACTGTAAAGTGTGTTCAGCATCTCCAGTCTCTCATGCTGTCTTTCACACACATAGAATTTCTTTCAAATGTCATATCTATTGATTTAAACAAGTTAGAAACTATTAACATAAAATTTACTGTTAGATTTTCTAGGCTCAGGGTCAGATATAACGTCTAAGATCGTTTCTCCAAGTAATCACTACGCATTAAGTGGTGTTAATTATATTATTTATTTTTCATATTATACGCAGTTTACTCGAGGAATTCATTATCTGGTATCATTTTGTTATAAACATACATCTGTCATACCCTTTACAGTCCGGTCAGTGCCCTGATATCCATCACTACGTTGGTTTACGTCACTGCTCTAGACTTTATAAAATCCATATGTTATTTAATTTTATTAGTATCTTTTATTAATGATCATTCTGTAAGATGTCGTCTGTAATATAAAACTACAACCATACATACAAAACAGAACTGGATCACCTGATAAACAGTTTTGGAGGAGCCTCTCCTATAACCATGTAGACTCAGCTTTACAGTTATTACATCACTTCCTGTGTGCTACCTTTTCACCCTCCCCTGAACAACATTGAGCTTGTTCCTTAACAGCGACAAGTCAGTACATCTGGTATTTTATTATCTGCTATAATAATAATATATGTACAAATATTTCTCATGGTTATTGAGGTGCATTAACACTTTATTCATGTTGCTATGGTAACCGAGGTGCACCATTTCATCACAAGAGTTTCAACACCACGGACAGCGACGGACTTTCACTCCTCATTGCGCTTCTCTCCGATCTCAAACTCTCACATTCCCACTCTCAGTCTCTTTCTCACACGGTCTTCATCACACACTGTGTATGTTTTTCTCCAACTTCACTACAAACACTATCTACCAATGAGTATTAGTGTGTAGATTTGAACATTTTAGGATTAAGAACTAATAACACTATCTCCCTCTAGGTGGCAGTGAATTCTCACCCTTAAAGCTCTGTTAGTAGAACTGATCTGTTTCAGGTCACAGAGCAGGCCTTGACTTTACTGGCTACTTGTTGATCATTATATACAAATATATATGAAGAAGTTCAGTTATATGGTATACACTTCAATACAATTCACAGTTCAGCGGTTTATAATGGACTTCATGGTTATTTTCCAACATGTATTAATAACATATCAATATTCCTGATACTGTATATCATTCATAAAAGCCAATTTGTCCATGTTCATGTCTAAGCAGAACACAACACTGACACTCGCACGTTCCAGGATGGTGACTATAGAGTGTATAGGGCCAAGTCTGTGTGTAACTGGTTCATTTATATATTTACATCATTTGGCAGACTCACTAAACCAAGCAACTTATCTGGCATTTTGCACAAACATGTTGAATTAAGAGAGCAATTATGATAAGCAACAGTAAGACATTAGTGTGGGCACACGCGAGTGTAAAATTAAACCACATTTTCCATTCTGTCTTAACACCTTTCTCATGATACTGTATATCTGTGCAACAACAAAACACTAATATGGAAAATAATATGTGGTGTAGATGTAGGCAGATCAGAATACCATGTGCTTGCTTATCATGAATTTTTTTTTTAATACAACCAACCACATCATATTCTGGGGCGTGGTCAGTACAGACCCCCTATAGTATAAATATAAATTCTAACCATGCTTCAAGTGCATTCATATTCTGTTGATAAATGAGACACAAACACTGTAGAATTTCTGAGAAATGAAAAATGACTGTTTTCTGGATTTTAATTTCGATCTTCAGCACCATGTGTAAGTAATATGAGCAAATTATTCCCATCTAGTTTGATGTATGTCTAGTATTATTACTCTAAAGACACTTTGTACAAGCTGTATGTAGAAGTCCTTTCTATTATTCCTTTGATATGATCTTTAATTATCTTATAATAATCTTTAATTATCTTTAATTATGTGTAATAATATCTGAAGTACAATAATTACCTTATTAATGCATTTACTTTTCTAGATACAGTCCAACCTGGTAGACGCTGGGTTACTGCACAATCCCTCACAGAGTCACCAGTTTATCAGCCTGATAAAGAGCTCAGTGTGAATATCGGAGACTCGGCTACTTTACGGTGTTGTATTTTAGAAAATGAAGTCAGGATAATTGCCTGGATTAAGCAACCAAAGAGAAAAAAACTTCAGAGCATAGTCCAGTTATATAAAAGTGGTGGAGAAACATTTTACAATGAATCCCAAAAGTCTCATTTCCAAATAGAAAGATCTTCAAACTGCTTCAATTTGATAATTTTAAACATCACTCAGTCTGATGAAGCCATGTACTACTGTGCACTGAAGAAATCCAATACTGTGTTTGGAGATGGAACTTATTTAAAAATTAAAGGTAGGATTTCTACTAAAATTGATTAAGCTACAGGTTTAATGAAGTGATTTTTTTCCCTTATTACCATTAACATGTTCAACCTGGAAGACAAATAATAATGAAGTAGTGAAACGCTAACTGTGTTATCTTCAACAACACTGAGTTACAGAGTTTTAGTGAATCATGATAAATGTTTATAGGTGATCATGTTACTATTTCATCAGAAACATCTAAACCAGCTCTGTGTGATAATTCAGTGGTGTGTGAACCAACACTGCATGGAAACAACACTAACATGAACACACACGAGAAAACAGGTAAGATGTCTTATAATTCAGCATTAATTAATTATCCTTAATTCATCAAGCAAAATTTGGCCAGAAAATAATTTGTACTGATATGAATGTAATGTTATCAATAACAGAACCGGAAATGATCAGATCTCTACACTCGACAGTGCTCGGTTTGGGAACGGCTTTGAGTTTGTGCGCACTTTTGATTTTCTGCCTCATTTATTTCATACTGAGGAGAAGAAAATGTGATAAAAGTAAGTGATTTTGTCATCAGAATAATTAAAAACTTTATAAGTACAGTTAACTTTAGTTTGACCAAAAAGACTAATAGGTGTGTTTCTGTATTAATATTGAAAGCTTGTATAGAAGATTCTCCAGGAATGAAGCATGTACGTGTGTTACTTCTGTATGTGAAATATTGCTGCATTAATATGTTACTCATTATAATGTTTTAGATATAATTTAAACAGTCAGTTTACTCAGATTTGCAGAACAATCCCAAGCTTTTAATTTTTATCCAGCTCTTGTTCTGTGTAGTTAGTGTGTATTGTTCATTTACCCATTTTGTATTGTTATTACTTTCATCTGGACTTTTGATCTGTATTATTATTATTATTATTATTATTATTATTATTATTATTATTATTATTATTCAAGAATCTGAAGCTGAAACACTGAATTACGCAGCTGTGCAATTTACCAAGAGGAAAGCCAAAGCTGAAAATAAGAAAACTGGCTCAGCAGATGAGTGTGTGTACGCCGATGTGAAAAAAACTGTAAGATATAAGAGAGATAATTCATAACACATGATATTATTACACTGCAACAACAGTGAAAATATTTTAGCAAGTGAAAATATATTGGCTAGACAAATGTAATCCATATTTTTCATTTCCATGATATGATATATGATGCGCTAACAAAAAAATAATACAGAAAAGCGTAGAAATAATCTTATTTGTTTACACTAATCTCATAATAATAATTATACTAAAGTTGCCTGTCTTTAAGATATGGTTTTATTTGCAGTGTAGATAAACTCCTATGCTACAGGTTTTATTTCTGGGCACACGTGTGAAGTAACTACGGATGTATTAACTTCAGTCACACTGAACTTGTAAAAAAATCCAACTTGTATTTTTTTTGTTTGTTTATGATTTCAGTAATTAATTTTTTCACAATAAATATAAGAAGCAATTCCATTAAAAAAGTAACAAAAAACATGATCTTGTCATGATTTATATGAGCTTGTTTTGTTCACTAATCTCTGTGCTCATCTTTCTGGCAGTAGCGAAAGGACACTGAAAATCATGACTTACAAATGGATTATTTTAGTGGGTCAGAGAATGGTGGGAGGTTTACCAGTATAAGTTAGAAACCAGTGAATGCAGTCAGGATGATTAAATCAGCAGTAAAAATACAACAAAGGTAACTGATGTATTGATCTTCATACAGACCCTGTTGCAGAACTGACTTCCAATCTGTTTCAATGCAGGTTTTTGTGATTATTTTTTGTCTTTTAGAGAATTTGTGAGTTTACTTTAGCTGCCTTTGTTTTCCTGATCGTGGTGCTCAGAACCTGGAAGTAGATTTCTTCACCATTAAGAGTCGAGTAAAACTTTTTCAATTACATTTTACATTAACCAAATTGAAGCATCAAGCACAAAGATAAATCCTTCCAGACATGGAGCCATAATCATTTATTATGAAGTCCAGGATTTTCACCTCACATTGCACACAACTTCAAACCATCATTCACTTACTGAGTGTGGATTTTTTTCTTTTCTTGCATTTATATAGTGCATTTTTAACCTTAGCAGCTCTACAAAGCGCTTTACACTGGTTCTCATTCACCCATTCACAGACACACCAATGGTAGCAGAGCTGCCATGCAAGGCGCTAACTTGCCATCTGGAGTTCAGTGTCTTGCCCAAGGACACATGTGGAGTCACGTGCTCCGGGAGTCGAACCCCAAACCCTATGATTAGTGGACAACCCACTCAACCACCTGATCCACATCCGCCCCAATTTTTTCAGATTACTATAAGCAAATGCTTCCAATGAAGACTATGAAATAAAGTTTATATAGCCAACAAAATATGCTTAGTTTGTGATACCACTGGAATTGGTCATCATATGAAAAATTTTCAGATTTAGATTTTTTTGAAATTGTTGATTTTCTAATAAAGCTGTAAAACAAAAGCAAAATACATTACTTATGTTTTGTGCAGGACAACAAACATATGGATTGACAATAATTATTCAAAAATAAGTAATATAAGTAAATACAAATGCATCAGTGCAATAATATTTACTTTTGTTACTACTTAGTATTTTATTTAATTCTTGCTTAATTTAGTTGACTAAGTATGGGTACTGTAATCTGTGTTCTCTGTGCATAGCCTGTGACCTTGTAATTTCTGTTATTTATTGCACTGCTACAACAAAACAATTTCCCCCAGGGATCAATAAAGTGCTCTATCTATCTATCTATTTATCTATCTATCTACCAATCTATATATCTATTAACTTTAATAATAACTGTAAGGACATTATATGAAATGGTCAGGTGTTACATCTGCTTTTGAGTCCAGAGAGCTGAGCATTTATGACTTTTACATCCTGGAAAAAGAAGCTGTTAAAGAGTCACTCGCTTGTGGCTCAAATGCTGCAGTACCTATTACCGGATGCTAGTAGGCAGAAGAGACTGTGGTTAGGGTGGATAGAAAATTTTATTATTCTGCATGCTCTTGGTTTGAAATGCTTGAGGTAGATTCACGATAAGGGCATTTAGTGATGAACCGATAAAACTATGGGTGTTTTTGTTTGTTTTATTGATTTAAATATCCCTTGTATCCTTCCTTGTATCTCATGTAATATTTATGACTGTTGTGCGACATTCTCATAAGAGTTCACTTCACCGACTGAGAATTGAAGAAATTCCACCACCAGAGTCCAGGGTAGTGGACTAAACCCATCCGTCACCATAGGAACATGTCAGACAAATACAGAAATTTGTCTCTGTCTTTTGGAGAGTGTCTAGACACATGCTAGCTTCCTAGCTGCCTGGATAGTCCTGCTCCTCTGAGTCAACTAGGTAGTAACATCGTAACATCTCTAAACATGATACTGCTAACTCAATTAATGAGTCTTTATTGGTCGCATATACATTAGAGCACAGTGAAATTAGTTTCTTTGCATATCCCAGCATGTTAGGAAGTTGGGGTCAGAGTGCAGGGTCAGCCCTTATACAGTGCCCCCTGGAGCATAGAGGGTTAAGGGCCTTGCTCAAGGGCCCAACAGGGGCAGCTTGGCAGTTCTGGGGCTTGAACCCCTGACCTTCCGATCAGCAATCCTTAACCACCAAGCCACCACTGCCATGAACATCAAAATGTGATTGAGTTAGGTGAAATTGTTTAATTTTTTTGCTTACATGATTGACTCTGGGGCCATGGGCAGCTTTATAGCACAGGCCCGGTTCCAGTCCTCCCTGAGACCAGGCTGTGGATGTTAGATCTCTGGGCTTAAAATTAGTTCTGTTTTACACCCAGACTCTGATGATACAGATTGAACCCATCCAGTCATTGCCCATGATAATTTTTGTCAATGTCTAAACCAGACATTGTGCCATCCCAAGGTAGTCTGGTCAAGAGGGTGGAGATAGCTGGTCACTGAGCTGCTCAGACATGTTGTCTCCAGTGTACATTTGGGTCCAAATCCATCGAAAGTAATAAAGCAATGGGAATAGAGACTGTGACCACAGAGATCCATCATCTGGGCAGAGGTTATTAGCAAGCAAGGTGCCACCAAACTCCCACATTACAGACCCTGGGATTGCGCTCTTGACCTGTTGCTAGGGGTCAATCCATCTCTCTATCAAAAAACTGTACAGCCATGAGTGGAAGACACTCTTCGCTACAGCCTCTGGGAACTATGAATACTTGGTGATGCTGTATGGTTTGACAAGTGCCCCAAATTGTTCCAGTATTTCATTAAGATGGCAATCAGTGACATGCTCCACAAATGGTTTACACTGACAACATCTTGATGTACAGTGGGGGCAATAAGTATCGAATGCGTCAACGTTTTTTTCAGTAAATATATTTCCAATGAGGCTATTCACATGAAATTTTCACCAGACTTTGGTATTAACTCAAGAAATCTGGAAATATAAAGAAATCCAAAAATTAAAGTCCATGAATAAAGTTATGTGTAATAAAGCGGAATGACTGAGGAAAAAAGTATCAAGAAGCCTTTGTTTGTAATGACAGCTTCAAGACGCTTCCTGTATGAAGAAATTAATGGGCTGCAGTATTCAGGTGTGATTTTGGCCCATTCTTCTAAACATACTGTCTTTAAATCTTGTTCAATTGGATTCAAGTCAGGTGATTGACTGGGCCATTCTAATGCCTTGATTTTTTAAATCTGAAACCAATTGAGAGTTTTCTTTGATGTATGCTTTGGATCGTTGTCCTGCTAGAAGGTTCACCCACGTCTCATCTTCATCATTTGTTTCATCTCCAGAGCTCCAGCATAAAGTCAAGTTCCTGTCCAAGGTCAACGAGGTGACCTCCCAAGCCATGTTCCTGTCTGAGGTTGAAGAGACGGCCTCTCAAGCCAAGTTCCTGTCCCAGGTCAAAGAGATGGCCAACCCAAGCTCTGCTCACGCCACGTTCCTGTCCCAGGTTGAAGAGACGGCCAACCCAATCTCTGCTCACACCAAGTTCCTGTCCTAGGTTGAAAACACGTCAAACCCAAGCTCTGCTCACGCCAAGTTCCTGTCCCAGGTCAAAGAGATGGCCAACCCAAGCTCTCCTCACGTCAAGTTCCTGTTCCAGGTCGAAGAGATGGCCAACCCAACTTGGCTCATGCCAAGTTCCTGTCCAAGGTCGAAGAGATGAACTCTCAAGCCAAGTTCCTGTCCGAGGTTGAAGAGACGGCCTCTCAAGCCAAGTTCCTGTCGAGGTCGAAGAGACGACCTCTCAAACTAAGTTCCTGTCAGAGGTCAAAGAGACGGCCTCTCAAGCCAAGTTCCTGTCCAAGTTCAAAGAGACGGCCTCTCAAGCCAAGTTCCTGTCCGAGGTCGACGAGACGACCTCTCAAACCAAGTTCCTGTCTGCGGTCGAAAAGACAACCTCTCAAGCCAAGTTCCTGTCCGAGGTCGAAGAGATGACCTCTCAAGCCGAGTTCCTGTTCGAGGTCGAAGAGACGACCTCTCAAGCCAAGTTCCTGTCTGGGGTTGAAGAGACGGCCTCCCAAGCCAAGTTCCATTCCGAGGTCAAAGAGACGGTTTCTCAAGCCAAGTTCCTGTCCGAGGTTGAAGAGACGGCCTCTCAAGCCAAGTTCCCGTCCAGGGTTGAAGAGACGGCCTCTCAAGCCAAGTTCCTGTTCAAGGTCGAAGAGACGACCTCTCAAGCCATGTTCCTGTCCGAGGTTGAAGAGACGGCCTCCCAAGCCAAGTTCCATTCAGAGGTCAGAGAGACGGCCTCCCAAGCCAAGTTCCTGTCCGAGTTTGAAGAGATGGCCTCTCAAGCCAAGCTCCTGTCTGAGGTCGAAGAGGCGACCTCTGAAGCCAAGTTCCTGTCTAAAGTCGAAGAGACGACCTCTCAAGCCAAGTTCCTGTTCGAGGTCGAAGAGATGGCCTCTCAAGCCAAGTTCCTGTCCAAGGTTGAAGAGACGGCCTCCCAAGCCAAGTTCCATTTCTAGGTGGAAGAGATGGCCTCTCAAGCCAAGTTCCTGTCCAAGTTCGAAAAGACGACCTCTCAAACCAAGTTCCTGTCCGAGGTCGAAGAGGAGGCCAACCCAAGCTCTGCTCATGCCAAGTTCCTGTCACACGTCGAAGAGACGGCCTACCCAAGCTCTGCTCATGCCAAGTTCCTGTCCTAGATCCAGCTCCTGTCTCTGCTCATGCCCAAGTCTGTTGACACAGCCAACCAAGTTCAGTCAGCAGAGTTGAAGGAGGACGACACTCCGCTTTCCTGCTTCGCTGAGGATGTCGCTTTGCCTTCCTGCTCAGCTGAGGATACCGCTCAGTCTCCCGGTTCATGTGAAGACATTTTGCCCAGAGTGCCAGGACCGCTGGGGGAGAGAGTGTATTTTGGCCCTTTGGGAGAAGCGCCCTTGGGTGGGGTGGGGTGGTTCTGTCACATCACAGCAAACCAGTGACTCCATTTCCCATCCTGCACTGCGGCCTACAAACATGGCTGCAATGGACTGCAATTCCCAGAACACTGACTTTCATTCTAATCACGCACACCTGCATCCAATTTCACAAACTCACTCCACAGTATAAAGAGACTTTCTAACAATGTCTTTGCGAAGTATTAGTGTTAGCAGTGTGCCAAGCGATTATACCCTGTTCCTCGTTTCGTTTCATGGTTCTTGATCTTGTTCTTGTTTCTCGTTCTCGATTCTAGCCTTGGCCTGTTTATGCCTGCTTGCCAATCGCCTGACCCTTTGCCTGTTTCTTGACCTCACTATTGTCTCGTGTTTTGGATTTGTCTGCTTGTCTCTGTCAAATAAATGTCTTTAACGGCACTTGTATCTGTCCTAACCTCCATTACGTGGATTACGTAACAAATAGGAATTCATGTATCTTTTGGTGAGTTAAGGTTCATCTGGCCCCACTGTAATTTCAACACTGCTGTCAGGTTCTTCAATAATAAAAGTCAAATGCATTAACTCTGGCCCAAATGAGCATTATTATATAGGCAAGATTTTGACTCCAGATGGAAATTACAATAAACAATGAGATGTTTGTGTAGGTACACATAAATGTAGAAGTAAACCACATTTTCCATTCTGTCATAACACCTTTGTCACAATATCTCTGTGCAACACCAAAACACAAATACGGAAATATGTGGTGTAGATGTAGGCAGATCAGAATACTGTGTGCTCGCTTATCATGACTTTTTTAAACTACAACCAATCACGTATTATTCTGGGGTGTGGTCAGTACAGACCGCCTATAGTATAAATTCAAACCATGCTTCAAGATCATTCATTTTCTGATGATAAATGAGATACAAACACTGTAGAATTTCTGAGAAATGAAAAATGACCAGTACCTGGATTTTAATTTTGATCTTCAGCACCATGTGTAAGTAATATGAGCAAATTATTCCCATCTAGTTTGATATAATTTTTAAAAAATCTATGGAGACTATTACTTTAAAGCATTTTGTATGGAGTTGTATGTAGAAGAAACTGTAATGTTATTACTTTAAGATCATCTTTAATAACCCCTTATATATAATAATATCTGAAATAAATTATTTACTTCATTGGTGTATTTGTTTTATCTAGATACAGTCCAACCTGGTAGACGCTGGGTTACTGCACAATTCCTCACAAAGCCACCAGTTTATCAGCCTGATAAAGAGCTCAGTGTGAATAGCGGAGACTCGGCTACTCTACAGTGTTGTGTCTCTGTAAATGAAGTTGTGATAATTGTCTGGTTTAAGCAACCAAAGAGAAAAAAACCTGATCCTATAGTCAGGGTATATAAAAGTGGTCTAGATGCATTTTACAATGAATCCCAAAAGTCTCATTTTCAAATAGAAAGATCTTCAAACTGTATCAATTTGATAATTTTAAACACTGCTCAGTCTGATGAAGCCATGTACTACTGTGCACTGACATTCCCAAACACTGTGTTTGCAGATGGAACTTATTTAAAAATTAAAGGTAGGATTTCCACTAAATTGATTAAGCTACAAGTTTAAAGTTTTATTCTTTCCCTTATTACCATTAACATGTTCAACCTGGAAGACAAATATACAAATAATAATGAAGTAGTGAAATGCTAACTGTGTTTTCTTCAACAACACTGAGTTACAGACTTTTATTGAATTATGATAAATGTTCATAGGTGATCATGTTACTACTGCATCAGAAACATCTAAACCAGCTCTGTGTGATAATTCAGTGGTGTGTGAGCCAACACTGCATGGAAACAACACTAACGTGAACACACACGAGAAAACAGGTGATATGTCTCATAATTCACCATTAATTAATTATCCTTAATTCATCAAGCAAAATTTGGCCAGAAAATAATTTGTACTGATACGAATGTAATGTGGTGAAATAGCAGAACCAGAAATGATCAGATCTCTACATTCGACAGTGCTCGGTTTGGGAACGGCTTTGGGTTTGTGCACACTTCTGATTTTCTGTCTCATTTATTTCACACTGAGGAGAAGAAAATGTGATAAAAGTAAGTGCTTTTGTCATCACAATAATTAAAAACTTTATAAGTACAGTTAACTTTAGTTTGACCAAAAAGACTAATAGGTGTGTTTCTGTATTAATATTGAAAGCTTGTATAGAAGATTCTCCAGGAATGAAGCAGGTACGTGTTTTACTTCTGTATGTAAAATATTGCTACATTAATATGTTACTCATTATAATGTTTTAGATTTAATATAAACAATCAGATTTGCAGAACAATCCCAAGCTTTTTATTTCGATGCTGCTCTTGTTCTGTGTAGTTAGTGTGTATTGTTCATTTACCCATATTGTATTGTTATTACTTTCATCTGGATTATTATTATTATTATTATTATTATTATTATTATTATTATTATTATTCAGGAATCTGAAGCTGAAACACTGAATTACGCAGCTGTGCAATTTACCAAGAGGAAAGCCAAAGCTGAAAAAAAGAAAAATAGCTCAGCAGATGAGTGTGTGTATGCCGATGTGAAAAAAACTGTAAGATATAACAGAAATAATTCATAACACATGATACTTTTACACTGCAACAACAATGAAAATATTTTACCAAGTGAAAATATCTTGACTAGGCAAATGTAATCCATATTTTTCATTTCCATGATATGATATATATAAAAAAAATAATACAGAAAAGCCTAGAAATAATTTTATTTGTTTAGACTAATCTCATAATAATAATTATATTACAGTTGCCTGTCTTTAAGATATGGTTTTATTTGCAGTGTAGATAAACTCCTATGCTACAGGTTTTATTTCTGTGCACACGTGTGAAGTAACTACGGATGTATTAACTTCAGTAACACTGAACTTGTAAAAAAATCCAACTTGTATGTTTTTCGTTTGTTTATGATTTCAGTAATTCATTTTTTCACAATAAATATAAGAAGCAATTCCATTAAAAAAAGTAACAAAAAACATGATCTTGTCATGATTTATATGAGCTTGTTTTGTTCACTAATCTCTGTGCTCATCTTTCTGGCAGTAGCGAAAGGACACTGAAAATCATGACTTACAAATGGATTATTTTAGTGGGTCAGAGAATGGTGGAAGGTTTACCAGTATAAGTTAGAAACCAGTGAATGCAATCAGGATGATTAAATCAGCAGTAAAAATACAACAAAGGTAACTGATGTATTGATCTTCATACATACCCTGTTGCAGAACTGACTTCCAATCAGATTCAATGCAGTTTTTTGTGATTATTTTTTATCTTTTATAGAATTCGTAAGTTTACTTTAGCTGCCTTTGTTTTCCTGATCGTGGTGCTCAGAACCTGGAAGTAGATTTCTTCACCATTAAGTGTTGAGTAAAACTTTTTCAAATATATTTTACATTAACCAAATTGAAGCATCAAGCACAAATATAAATCTTTCCAGACATGGAGCCATAATCATTTATTATGAAGTCCAGGATTTTCACCTCACACTGCACACAACTTCAAACCATCATTCACTTACTGAGTGTGGATTTTTTTCTTTTCTTGCATCTATATAGTGCATTTTTAACCTTAGTGGCTATTATATCTGCTTTTGAGTCCAGAGAGCTGAGCATATATGACCTTTACATCCTGGAAAAAGAAGCTGTTAAAGAGTCACTTGCTTGTGGCTCAAATGCTGCAGTACCTCTTACCGGATGCTAGTAGGCAGAAGAGACTGTGGTTAGGGTGAATAGAAAATTTGATTATTCTGCATGCTCTTGTTTTACAATGCTTGAGGTAGATTCACGATAAGGGCATTTAGTGACAAACCGATAAAACTGTGGGTGTTTTTGTTTGTTTTAATGATTTAAATATCCCTTGTATCCTTGTATCTGATTATGTGTGTCACAATCATTCACTTCATCGACTGAAAATTGAAGAAATTCCACGACCCCAGAGTCCAGGGTAGTGGACTGAACCCATCCGTCACCATAGGAACATGCCAGACAAATACAGAAATTTGTCTATGTCTGTTGCAGAGTGTCTGGACACATGCTAGCTTCCTAGCTGCCTGGAAAGACCTGGTCCTCTGAGTCAACTGGGTAGTAACATCTCTAAACATGATACAGCTAACTCATTTAACATCAAAATGTGATTGAGTTAGGATGAAATTGTTTCATTTCATTTCATTTTTGCTTACACAATTGAATCTGGGGCCATGGGCAGCTTTATAGCATAGGCCCGGTTCCCCTCCTCTCTGAAACAGGCTGTGGATGGTAGATATCTGGGCTCAGAAATCAGTTCTGTTTTAAACCCAGACTCTGATAGTACCGATTGAACCTATCCAGTCAGAGCCCATTATAATTTTTGTCAATGTCTGAACCAGACATTGTGCCATCCCAAGGTAGTCTGGTCAAGAGGGTGGAGATAGCTGGTCACTGAGCTGCTCAGACATGTTCTCCTCAGTGTACATGTGGGTCCATATCCATTGAAAGCTATAAAGCAATGGGAATAGAGACTGTGACCACAGAGATCTATCATCTGGGCAGAGGTTATTAGCAAGCAAGGTGCCACCAAACTCCCACACGACAGACCCTGGGATTGAGCTCTTGACCTTTTGCTAGGGGTCAATCCATCTCTCTATCAAAAAGCTGTACAGCCATAAGTGGAAGACAGTCTTCTCGACAGCCTCCGGGAACTATGAATACTTGGTGATGCTGATGGTTTGACAAATGCCCCAAATTGTTCCAGTAATTCATTAAGATGGCACTCTGGGACATGCTCCACACATGGTTTACATTGATGACATCTTGATGCACAGTGGGGGAAATAAGTATCCAATGTGTCAACATTTTTTTTCAGTAAATATATTTCCAATGAGGCTACTCACATGAAATTTTCACCAGACTTTGGTATTAACTCAAGAAATCGAGAAATATAAAGAAATCCAAACATTAAAGTCCCTAAATAAAGCAATGTGTAATAAAGCGGAATGACTGAGGAAAAAAGTATCAAGAAGCCTTTGTTTGTAATGACAGCTTCAAGACGCTTCTTGTATGAAGAAATTAATGGGCCGCAGAATTCAGGTGTGATTTTGGCCCATTCTTCTAAACATATTGTCTTTAAATCTTGTTCAATTGGATTCAAGTCATGTGACTGACTGGTCCATTCTAACGCCTTGATTTTTTTTCTCTGAAATCAACTTAGAGTTTCCTTTGATGTATGCTTTGGATCGTTGTCCTGCTGGAAGGTCCACCCATGTCTCATCTTCATCATCTCCATCATTTCTTTCATCTCCAGAGCTCCAGCATAAAGTCAAGTTCCTGTCCAAGGTCAATGAGGTGACCTCCCAAGCCATGTTCTTGTCTGAGGTCGAAGAAACAGCCTCTCAAGCCAAGTTCCTGTCACAGGTAAGAGACAGGCTCCAAAGCCAAGTTCCTGTCACAGGTCGAAGAGACGGCCTCTCAAGCCGAGTTCCTGTCCGAGTTCGAAGAGGCGACCTTTCAGGCCAAGTTCCTGTTCGAGGTCAAAGAGTCGGCCAACGCAAGCTCTGCTCACACCAAGTTCCTGTCACAGGTCAAAGAGATGGCCAATCCAAGCTCTTCTCACGCCAAGTTCCTGTCCCAGGTCGAAGAGACGACCTCTCAAACCAAGTTCCATTCCGAGGTCAAATAGACGGCCCTCAAGCCAAGTTCCTGTCCTAGTTCGAAGAGGCGACCTTTCAAGCCAAGTTTCTGTTCGTGGTCAAAGAGATGGCCAACCCAAGCTCTGCTCACACCAAGTTTCTGTCCCAGGTCGAAAAGACGCCCACCCCAAGCCCTGCTCACGCCAAGTTCTTGTCCGAGGTCGAAGAGACGAACTCTCAAGCCAAGTTTCTATCCGAGGTCAAAGAGACGATCTCTCAAGCCAAGTTCCTGTCCGAGGTCGAAGAGACGACCTCTCAAACTAATTTCCATTCCGAGGTCAAAGAGACAGCCTCACAAGCCAAGTTCCTGTCCGAGTTTCGAAGCGACAGCCTCCAAAGCCAAGTTCCTGTCCGAGGTCGAAGAGAAGACCTCTCAAACCAATTTCCATTCCGAGGTCAAAGAGACAGCCTCACAAGTCAAGTTCTTGTTCGAGTACGAAGTGACAGCCAACCCAAGCTCTGCTCACACCATGTTCCTGTCACAGGTCAAAGAGACGGCCAACCCAAGCTCTGCTCATGCCAAGTTCCTGTCCCAGGTCAAAGAGACGACCAACCCAAGCTCTGCTCACGCCAAGTTCCTGTCCCAGGTCGAAGAGACGGCCAAACCAAGCTCTGCTTACACCATGTTCCTGTCCCAGGTCGAAGAGACGGCCAAACCAAGCTCTGCTTACACCATGTTCCTGTCCCAGGTTGAAGAGACGGCCAACCCAAGCTCTGCTCATGCCAAGTTCCTGTCCCAGGTCGAAGAGACGACCTCTCAAGCCAATTTCCATTCTGAGGTCGACGAGATGACCTCTCAAACCAAGTTCCATTCCGAGGTCAAATAGATGGCCTCTCAAACCAAGTTCCTGTCCGAGTTCAAAGAGGTGACCTTTCAAGCCAAGTTCCTGTTCGAGGTCAAAGAGATGGCCAACTGAAGCTCTGCTCAAGCCAAGTTCCTGTCCGAGGTCGAAGAGAAGACCTCTCAAACCAATTTCCATTCCGAGGTCAAAGAGACAGCCTCACAAGTCAAGTTCTTGTTCGAGGTCGAAGAGACGACCAACCTGAGCTCTGCTCACACCATGTTCCTGTCACAGGTCAAAGAGACGGCCAACCCAAGCTCTGCTCACACTAAGTTCCTGTCCCAGGTCGAAGAGATGGCCAACTCAGGCTCTGCTCACAACAAGTTCCTGTCCCAGGTCAAAGAGACGGCCAACCCAAGCTCTGCTCATGCCAAGTTCCTGTCCCAGGTCAAAGAGACGACCAACCCAAGCTCTGCTCACGCCAAGTTCCTGTCCCAGGTCGAAGAGATGGCCAAACCAAGCTCTGCTTACACCATGTTCCTGTCCCAGTTTGAAGAGACGGCCAACCCAAGCTCTGCTCATGCCAAGTTCCTGTCCCAGGTCGAAGAGACGACCTCTCAAGCCAATTTCCATTCTGAGGTCGACGAGATGACCTCTCAAACCAAGTTCCATTCCGAGGTCAAATAGATGGCCTCTCAAACCAAGTTCCTGTCCGAGTTCAAAGAGGTGACCTTTCAAGCCAAGTTCCTGTTCGAGGTCAAAGAGATGGCCAACTGAAGCTCTGCTCAAGCCAAGTTCCTGTCCGAGGTCGAAGAGAAGACCTCTCAAACCAATTTCCATTCCGAGGTCAAAGAGACAGCCTCACAAGTCAAGTTCTTGTTCGAGGTCGAAGAGACGGCCAACCCAAGCTCTGCTCACACCATGTTCCTGTCACAGGTCAAAGAGACGGCCAACCCAAGCTCTGCTCACACTAAGTTCCTGTCCCAGGTCGAAGAGATGGCCAACTCAAGCTCTGCTCACAACAAGTTCCTGTCCCAGGTCGAAGAGATGGCCAACCCAAACTCTGCTCGTGCCAAGTTCCTGTCCCACTTCGAAGTCTACTTCACGACCAACCAGGTTCTGCTCACGCCTGAAGACAATGTCATGACCAATCAGGTCCTGTTCATGCCTGAAACCGACGTCACGAAAAACCGTTTCCTGCTCAGAAACAACCACGTTCTCATCACACCCGAGTCTGCTGATATGGACAACCAGTTTCTGCTCATGCCTGAAACTGACGTCATGACCAACCAAATTATGCTCACGCCAGAGTCTGTTGACACGACCAACCAAGTTCTCCTCATACCTGAAACCAATGTCACGACCAACCAGGTTCTGCTCACGCATGAAACCAACATCATGACCAACCAAGTTATGCTGACGCCAGAGTCTGTTGACACGACCAACCAAGATCTCCTCATGCCTGAAACCGACGTCACAACCAACCAGGTTCTGCTCATGCCAGAAGTCGACCTCGCGACCAACTAAGTTATGCTCACGCCAGAGTCTGTTGATACTACCAACCAAGTTCTCCTTATGCCTGAAACCGACATCACGACCAACCAAGTTATGCTCATGCCAGAGTCTGCTGACACGGACAACGTGTCATTTCATGGTTCTTGATCTTGTTCTTGTTTCTCGTTCTCGATTCTAGCCTTGCCCTGTTTATGCCTGTTTTCCAATCGCCTGACCCTTTGCCTGTTTCTTGACCTCACTATTGTCTCATGTTTTGGATTTGTCTGCCTGTCTCTCTCAAATAAAAGGCTTTAACTGCACTTGCATCTGTCTTAACCTCCATTATGTGGATTACGTGACAAAAAGGAATTCATGTATCTTTTGGTGAGCTACAGTGAGGGAAAAAAGTATTTGATCCCCTGCTGATTTTGTACGTTTGCCCACTGACAAAGAAATGATCAGTCTATAATTTTAATGGTAGATTTATTTGAACAGTGAGAGACAGAATAACAACAAGAAAATCCAGAAAAACGCATGTCAAAAATGTTATAAATTGATTTGCATTTTAATGAGGGAAATAAGTATTTGACCCCTCAATCAGAAAGATTTCTGGCTCCCAGGTGTCTTTTATACAGGTAACGAGCTGAGATTAGGAGCACACTCTTAAAAGGAGTGCTCCTAATCTCAGCTCGTTACCTGTATAAAAGACACCTGTCCACAGAAGCAATCAATCAATCAGATTCCAAACTCTCCACCATGGCCAAGACCAAAGAGCTCTCCAAGGATGTCAGGGACAAGATTGTAGACCTACACAAGTCTGGAATGGGCTACAAGACCATTGCCAAGCAGCTTGGTGAGAAGGTGACAACAGTTAGTGCGATTATTCGCAAATGGAAGAAACACAAAAGAACTGTCAATCTCCCTCGGCCTGGGGCTCCATGCAAGATCTCACCTCGTGGAGTTGCAATGATCATGAGAACAGTGAGGAATCAGCCCAGAACTACACGGGAGGATCTTGTCAATGATCTCAAGGCAGCTGGGACCATAGTCACCAAGAAAACAATTGGTAACACACTACGCCGTGAAGGACTGAAATCCTGCAGCGCCCGCAAGGTCCCCCTGCTCAAGAAAGCACATATACATGCCCGTCTGAAGTTTGCCAATGAACATCTGAATGATTCAGAGGACAACTGGGTGAAAGTGTTGTGGTCAGATGAGACCAAAATGGAGCTCTTTGGCATCAACTCAACTCGCTGTGTTTGGAAGAGGAGGAATGCTGCCTATGACCCCAAGAACACCATCCCCACCGTCAAACATGGAGGTGGAAACATTATGCTTTGGGGGTGTTTTTCTGCTAAGGGGACAGGACAACTTCATCGCATCAAAGGGACGATGGACGGGGCCATGTACCATCAAATCTTGGGTGAGAACCTCCTTCCCTCAGCCAGGGCATTGAAAATGGGTCTTGGATGGGTATGACAGTGACCCAAAACACACAGCCAAGGCAACAAAGGAGTGGCTCAAGAAGAAGCACATTACGGTCCTGGAGTGGCCTAGCCAGTCTCCAGACCTTAATCCCATAGAAAATCTGTGGAGGGAGCTGAAGGTTCGAGTTGCCAAACGTCAGCCTCGAAACCTTAATGACTTGGAGAAGATCTGCAAAGAGGAGTGGGACAAAGTCCCTCCTGAGATGTGTGCAAACCTGGTGGCCAACTACAAGAAACGTCTGACCTCTGTGATTGCCAACAAGGGTTTTGCCACCAAGTACTAAGTCATGTTTTGCAGAGGGGTCAAATGCATATTTCCCTCATTAAAATGCAAATCAATTTATAACATTTTTGACATGCGTTTTTCTGGATTTTTTTGTTGTTATTCTGTCTCTCACTGTTCAAATAAATCTACCATTAAAATTATAGACTGATCATTTCTTTGTCAGTGGGCAAACGTACAAAATCAGCAGGGGATCAAATACTTTTTTCCCTCACTGTAAGGTCCATCTGGCCCCACTGTAATTTCAACACTGCTGTTGGGTTCTTCAGTAATAAAAGTCAAAGTTAACTCTGGCCCAAATGAGCATTATTATATAGGCAAGATTTTGACTCCAGATTGAAATGAAAACAAACAATGAGATGGTTGTGTAGGCACACATAAATGTACAAGTAAACCACATTTTCCATTCTGTCATAACACCTTTGTCATGATATCTGTGCGCCACATCAAAACACAAATACGGAAATATGTGGTGTAAGATGTAGGTAGATCAGAATACTGTGTGCTTGCTTATCATGACTTTTTTAAAATTACAACCAATCACGTAATATTCTGGGGTGTGGTCAGTACAGACCGCCTATAATATAAATTCAAACCATGTTTTAAGATCATTCATATTCTGATGATAAATGAGATACAAACACTGTAGAATTTCTGAGAAATGAAAAATGACTGGTTTCTGGATTTTAATTTTGATCTTCAGCACCATGTGTAAGTAATATGAGCAAATTATTCCCATCTAGTTTGACGTATGTCTAGTATTATTACTCACTTTGTGCAAGCTGTATGTAGAAGTCCTTACTATTATTCCTTTAAGATGATCTTTAATTATGTCTTATTTATAATAATATCTGAAGTACATTCATTATCTTATTAATGCATTTACTTTTCTAGATACAGTCCAACCTGGTAGACGCTGGGTTACTGCACAATCCCTCACAGAGTCACCAGTTTATCAGCCTGATAAAGAGCTCAGTGTGAATATCGGAGACTCGGCTACTCTACAGTGTTGTATTTTAGGAAATGAAGTCAGGATAATTGCCTGGTTTAAGCAACCAAAGAGAAAAAAACCTCAGATTGTAGTCAGGGTACACAAAACTACTGGAGAAACATTTTTCAATGGATTTCAAAAGTCTCATTTCCAAATAGAAAGATCTTCATACTGCTTCAATATGATAATTTTTAACATCATTCAGTCTGATGAAGCCATGTACTACTGTGCACTCGAATACCCAAACACTGTGTTTGCAGATGGAACTTATTTAAAAATTAAAGGTAGGATTTCCACTAAAATTGATTAATCTACTGGTTTAATGTAGTGATTTTTTTCCTTATTACAATTAACATGTTCAACCTGGAAGACAAATAATGATGAAGTAGTGAAATGCTAACTGTGTTTTCTTCAACAACACTGAGTTACAGAGTTTTAGTGAATTATGATAAATGTTTATAGGTGATCATGTTACTATTTCATCAGAAACATCTAAACCAGCTCTGTGTGATAATTCAGTGGTGTGTGAACCAACACTGCATGGAAACAACACTAACATGAACACACACGAGAAAACAGGTGATATGTCTGATTATTCAACATTAATCAATTATCCTTAATTCATCAAGCAAAATTTGCATGGAAAATAATTTGCACTAATGTAATTGTAATGTGGTGAAATAACAGAACCAGAAATGATCAGATCTCTACATTCGACAGTGCTCGGTTTGGGAACGGCTTTGGGTTTGTGCGCACTTCTGATTTTCTGTCTCATTTATTTCATACTGAGGAGAAGAAAATGTGATAAAAGTAAGTGTTTTTGTCATCACAATAATTAAAAACTTTATAAGTACAGTTAACTTTAGTTTGACCAAAAAGATTAATAGGTGTGTTTCTGTATTAATAGTGAAAGCTTGTATAGAAGATTCTCCAGGAATGAAGCAGGTACGTGTGTTACTTCTGTATGTAAAATATTGCTACATTAATATGTTACTCATTATAATGTTTTAGATTTAATATAAACAGTCAGTTTACTCAGATTTGCAGAACAATCCCAAGCTTTTTATTTCGATGCTGCTCTTGTTCTGTGTAGTTAGTGTGTATTGTTCATTTACCCATATTGTATTGTTATTACTTTCATCTGGATTATTATTATTATTATTATTATTATTATTATTATTCAGGAATCTGAAGCTGAAACACTGAATTACGCAGCTGTGCAATTTACCAAGAGGAAAGCCAAAGGTGAAAAAAAGAAAACTGCCTCAGCAGAAGAGTGTGTGTACGCCGATGTGAAAAAAACTGTAAGATATAACAGAGATAATTCATAACACATGGTACTATTACACTGCAACAACAGTGAAAATATTTTACTAAGTTGAAATATATGGACTAGGCAAATGTAATCCATATTTTTCATTACAATGGTATGACATATGATACAACAACAGAAATAAACAAAAAGCTAGAAATAATTTTATATTTGTTTACACTAATCTCATAATAATAAGAATTAAATTAAAGTTGCCTGTATTTAAGATGTTATTAATTTTTCACTATAGATATGCTTCTATGCTACATGTGTTATTTCTATGCACATGTTTAAAATAACTACTGATGTTTTTTTCAATATAGTTTCTTTCAAGTCTCATAGTATTAACGTGACAGTAACAGTGAACTTGTAAAAATACAGCTTGTATTATTTTTGTTTTGTTTTATTATTTCAATAAAGCACCTGTGTTGCTCTTTCAAATTTCTGACACAATAAATATAAGAAGCAATTTCATTTAAAAAACATGATTTTTAACATTATTCCGAAATTTGTGAGTTTTAACAATAGTAATGTTCCATTAGTGTGTTTTCAGAAAGGATGTGGGTTGCATGTAAAGGCAAGTTAAGGTCTGTGACCTCAATATTGTCTTGTTGTATTGTCTGATTTATATGGACTTGTTTTATTCACTCATCTCGGTGGTCGTGTTTCTGGCACTAGTGAAAAGACACCAAAAATCATGGCTTACAAATGAAGTATTTTAGAGGCTTAGATAGTGGTGGGGGGTTTAAGTGAGAAACCAGTGAGGATTATTTAATCAGCAGTAAAAATAAAACAATGGTAACTGATGTATTGCTCTTAATAGAGACCCTGTTGCAGAACTGGCTTCCAAACTCTTGTAAGGCTGTTTAAAAAAAAAAAAAAAAAAAATCATTAATTTGTGTCTTTTTGAGATTTTGTGGGTTTATTTAGTTTTCCTGATTGTGGTGCTCAGAAGTAGTTTTGTTCACAACTGAGTGTCGAATAAAACCTTTTCAAACACATTAACCAAAGTGAAGCATCAAGCACAAAGATAAATCCTTCCAGACATGAAGTCATAATCATTTATTATGAAGTCCAGAATTTTCATGCAACTTACAACCATCATTCACTTACTGAGAGTGGATTTTACGTGCTTTCTAATTGTAAGTGAATACTGTATCATGCACATGTTTGACCTTCAGATTATTATAAACGTATGCTAACAATGAGGAATAAAGTTTATGTAGCCAACAAAATATGCTTAGTTTGTGATACCACTGAAATGAAATTAAAAAAGAAAAAGGAAATAAAATGTTAGTGAACCCAAGTAAAAAAAATACCAGTGCATCAGTGCAAAAATACTTAGTTTTGCTACTTAGCATCTTATTTTATTCTTACTTAATTTAGTTGACTAAGTATGGGTACTGTAACCTGTGTTCTCTGTGCATAGTCTGTGACCTTGTAATTTCTGTTGTTTATTGCACTGCTGCAACAAAACAATTTCCCCCAGGGATCAATAAAGTGCTCTATCTATCTATCTATCTATCTATCTATCTATCTATCTATCTATCTATCTATCTATCTATCTATCTATCTATCTATCTATCTACTGTTATTACTGTAATAATAACTGTAAGGACATTATATGAAGTGGTCAGGTGTTATAGCTGCTTTTGAGTCCAGAGAGCTGAGCATTTAAGACCTTTACATCCTGGAAAAAGAAGCTGTTAAAGAGTCACTTGCTTGTGCTCAAATGCTGCAGTACCTCTTACCGGATGCTAGTAGGCAAAAGAGATTGTGGTTAGTGTGGATAGAAACTTTGATTATTCTGCATGCTCTTGGTTTGAAATGCTTGAGGCAGATTCATGATAAGGGCATGTTGCTTCTGCTAGGACTACGGTTGCTTCTAAGGCCAAACAGACTTCATATTAAACCATAATGAACTTTCTTTTACTTTCACACTATCTGTTGTTACCCAGATGAGGACGGGTTCCCTTCTGAGTCTGGTTCCTCTCAAGGCTTCTTCCTAATATCATCTTATGTAGTTTTTCATTACCACCGTCTCCACTGGCTCGCTCAATTGGGATAAATTCGCACATTTAAAATCTGTATACGATGTTCATATGTTTTTGTAAAGCTGCTTTGAGACAATGTCCATTGTAAAAAGCGCTATACAAATAAAATTGAATTGAAAAGTGATGAACCAATGAAACTATTGTTGTGTATGTTTGTTTTAATGATTTTAATATCCCTTGGATCCCTGTTTTGTCCCGATCTGATGTAATATTTATGACTGTCGTGTGACAATCTCCTAAGAGAATGTGTGTCACAATCATTAATTTCACTGACTGAAAATTGAAGAAATTCCACCACCCTAGAGTCCATGGTAGTGGACTGAACCCATCCGTCATCATAGGAACATGCCAGACAAATACAGATATCTGTCTATGTCTGTTGAAGAGTGTCTGGACACGTGCTAGCTTCCTAGCTGCCTGGAAAGACCTGGTCCTCTGAGTCAACTGGGTAGTAACATCTCTAAACGTGATACAGCTAACTCATTTAACATCAAAATGTGATTGAGTTAGGATGAAATTGTTTAATTTTTTTTTTGCTTTTGCTTACATGATTGACTCTGGGGCCATGGGCAGCTTTATAGCACAGGCCCGTTTCCAGTCCTCTGTGAGACTAGGCTGTGGATGGTAGATATCTGGGCTCAGAAATCAGTTCTGTTTTAAACCCAGACTCTGATAGTACCGATTGAACCTATCCAGTCAGAGCCCATTGTAATTTTGTCAATGTCTAAACCAGACATTGTGCCATCCCAAGGTAGTCTGGTCAAGAGGGTGGAGATAGCTGGTCACTGAGCTGCTCAGACATGTTCTCCCCAGTGTACATGTGGGTCCAAATCCATCGAAAGCTATAAAGCAATGGGAATAGAGACTGTGACCACAGAGATCCATCATCTGGGCAGAGGTCTTTAGCAAGCAAGGTGCCACCAAACTCCCACACGACAGACCCTGGTATTGCGCTCTTGACCTTTTGCTAGAGGTCAATCCATCTCTCCATCAAAAAACGGTTGCTGTGTAGGAGTACAGCCTTGAGGGTCTTAGGCAGGGGGTCATTCAACACTCCAAATCACCTGCATCTGTTGACTACATCTTTATGGAGTAAAAAGACACATTTCTGAGCCATGCATTGATGGGCATAACTAGGTCACAAAGCAATTCCAGTACTACCTGTCTTTGATGCCAGCCAGCAGCGCATTTGGGAGGGGGATGAGTGGAAGACATTCTTCTCTACAGTGACCAGGCACTATGAATACTTGCTGATACTGTATGATTTGACAAATGCCCTAAATGTGTTCCAATAATACATTAAGATGGTGCTCCATGACATGCTCCACACATGGTTTACACTGATGACATCTTGATGTATCTTTTAGGAGGGTGGGGGGTGAGAGGCTCCCAAGATGTGCCACAATTTGGGGTGTTTTAATGTATAGTCCATATTTTGGTGCTTCTTTTATGTAGAAGCTCTGAAACACATTCAGCATTTCCAATGATGACCTGCATAGCCAGCTACAGATATCCAACAATCAGCCATAAAATTAAAACCACTAACATGTGAAGTGAATATCATTAATTATCTCATTACAGTGGCACCTGTCAAGAGGTGGGATATGTTAGGCAGCAAATGAACAGTCAGTTTTTGAAGTTGATGTGTTGGAAGCAGAAAGATGGGCAAGAATAAGGATCTGGATGACTCTGACAAGGTCCAAATTGTGATGGTTAGATGACCAGCTCAAAGCATCTCTAAAACAGCAGGTCTTGTGGGGTGTTCACAGTATGCAGGGGTTAGTATCTGTCAAAAGTGGACCAAGGAAGGACACACAGTGAACTGGTGACAGGCTTAAGGCTTATTGATGTGTCTGGTCCAATCCCAGAGAAGAGCTACTGAAGCACAGTTTGCTGAAAATGTCAACGGTGGCTATGATAGAAAGGTGTCAGAACACATAATGCATCACAGGTTGCTGCGTGTAGGGCTGCATAGCTGCAGAACAGTCAGAGTAGCCATGCTTACCCCTGTCCACTGCTGAAACTCCTACAAGTGGCACGATGTTACTTTGTCATATGCCACCTACCTAAACACTGTTGCAGTCCAAGTACACCCCTTTATCGCATCGGTATTACCTAATAGCTGCGACCTCTTTCAGCAGGATAAATCACCCTACCACACTGCAAAAATTGTTCAGGAATGGTTTTGTCAGACCTGTTTTGGTGGCACAAGTAGGACCTACACAATATTAGGCAGGTGGTTTCAATGTTATGCTGAACCGTGTACTATTTAATTCGTTTCAAGTATTAAGACAGGTATATATTAATTACTCCATAATACTGTACTATCTGTGTGTCAGACAGATTCTCATATGCATCTTATACAGCTGTTATAAATAATAAATTAGTATCACAGACCAGTCCCCCAATCATCAGTTTTAATTGTTGTAAAAGGAATTAATGTATATTTTGGGGAGCTAAAATCCATCTATCGCCGCTGTAATTTCAACACTGATGTAAGTTTCTTCAAAATGAAAGAAAAATGCCAAAATTCAAATGTATTACTGTGGCCCAAATCACCATCACTGTTTAGGCAAGATTTTGTACACACAAGTTGAATTCAGAGAGCAATTAAAATAAACAATGAGATGGTTGTGTAGGCACACATACAGTAAATGTCCAAGTAAACCACATTTTCCATTCTGTCATAGCATCTTTCTCATGATATCTCTGTGCAACACCAAAACACAAATATGGAAATATGTGTGGTAGATGTAGGTAGATCAGAATACTGTGTGCTTGCTTATCATGATTTTTTTAAAAATTACAACCAATCACATCATATTCTGGGGCGTGGTCAGTACAGACCGCCTATAGTATAAATATAAATTCAAACCATGCTTCAAGTGCATTCATATTCTGCTTATAAATGAGATACAAACACTGTAGAATTTCTGTGAAATGAACAATGACCAGTACCTGGATTTTAATTTTGATCTTCAGCACCATGTGTAAGTAATATGAACAAATTATTCCCATCTAGTTTGATGTATTTTGAAAATAAAAAAATATGATGGAGACTATTACTCTAAATCACTTTGTGTGAGTGGTATGAAGTAGTAACTCCAATATTAATCCTTTAAGATGATCTCATAACTCTGTATATAATAATATCTGAATTACATTATTTACTTAATTAATGCATTTACTTTTCTAGATGCAGTCCAACCTGGTAGATGCTGGGTTACTGCACAATCCCTCACAGTGTCACGAGTTTATCAGCCTGATAAAGAGCTCAGTGTGAATATCGGAGACTCAGCTACTCTGCAGTGTTGTATTTCTGAAAATGAACTTGGGATAATTGCCTGGTTTAAGCAACCAAACAAAAAAAAACCTCAGATTATAGTCACAGTATATAAAACCACTGGAGAGAAGTTTTACAATGAATCCCAAAAGTCTCATTTCCAAATAGAGAGATCTTCAAACTGTTTCAATTTGACCATTTTAAACATCACTCAGTCTGATGAAGCCATGTACTACTGTGCACTGACAACACCCAACCTTGTGTTTGCAGATGGAACTTATTTAAAAATTGAAGGTAGGATTTCCACTACATTTGATTAAGCTACAAGTTTAATGTAGTGATATTTTTTCTTGCACTACCATTAACATGTTCAACCTGGAAGACAAATATACAAATAATAATGAAGTAGTGAAATGCTAACTGTGTTTTCTTCAACAACACTGACTTACAGACTTTTAGTGAATTATGATAAATGTTTATAGGTGATCATGTTACTATTTCATCAGAAACATCTAAACCAGCTCTGTGTGATAATTCAGTGGTGTGTGAACCAACACTGCATGGAAACAACACTAACATGAACACACACGAGAAAACAGGTAAGATGAAATTCATAATTAATTCATGATGCATAATTCACCTAGAAAATAATTTGCATTAATGTAATTGTAATGTGGTGAAATAACAGAATCAGAAATGATCAGATCTCTACATTCGACAGTGCTCGGTTTGGGAACGGCTTTGGGTTTGTGCGCACTTCTGATTTTCTGTCTCATTTATTTCATACTGAGGAGAAGAAAATGTGATAAAAGTAAGTGCTTTTGTGATCAGGTTAATTAAAATGAATAAAGTCATTTACCATTATGTCTATCAAAAAGACAGAACTCATAGGTGTTTTTCTGAATTAATAGTAAATACGACTATAGAAAACTCTCCAGGAACGAGGCAGGTACGTGTGCAGGAACATTCTATATTATTATATACTGCATGGGTAATTGTGTTTGTTTCTGTAGATGAGTCTGACTGCTAATTTTGCTTCTTATATAAGTGAAATGTGAAATGCTACATTCATATGCTACTTGTTATAATGTTCTGGATATAACTTATACAATGTATTTGATGAGATTTGCACAACAGTTCCAAGCTTTCTATTATGATGCTGCTCTTGTTCTGTGTAGTTAGTGTGTATAGTGCAGCTAGCCATATTATATTGTTATTATTGTATTGTTATTACATTGAGTTGGACTTGTTATTATGTTTTTTCTGTATTATTTATTTATGTAATTATATTATTATTATTATTATTATTATTATTATTATTATTATTATTATTATTATTATTATCATTCAGGAATCTGAAGCGGAAACACTGAATTACACAGCTGTGCAATTTACCAAACAGGAAGCCAGAGCTGAAAAAAGGAAAACTGGCTCAGTAGATGAGTGTGTGTACGCCGATGTGAATAAAACTGTAAGATGTAACAGAAATAATCCATAACACATGGTACTATTACACTGCAAAAACAGTGAAAATATTTTACTAAGTGAAAATATCTTGACTATATGCCAATTTATTCCATCTTTTATTTTTTAAAAATGTATTCTATTCAAGATGTTTTTTTTTTTGCATTGTAGTTAAACTTCTATGCCACAGGTTTTCTTTATTTATACATGTTTAAAGTAACTCCTGATGTTTGTTTCTACCATTATTTCCTTCAAGTCATATTCCTAACTTTGACTTAAAATGAACTTGTGAAAATTAAATTTTTGAATGACTTCCGATTTTTTGGCCTCATTTATATGACTCTGATATTTGCTGAAGACACAATAAATGGAAAGAGCAATTTCATTAAAAAATATAACGAAAACTTTAAATCAAAGTAATTTTCCATTTCTGGTGTATTTTCGAAAAGGTTGTGCGTTGGCATTTAACATAAGCCAAGCACTGTGACATCCACATTAACTGGGGGTGGGGCTTGTTTTATTCACCCAGCTCTGCACTCACATTTACAGCACTAGTGAAAGGACATTGATAATCATGACTTATAAATGGATTATTTTAGAGGGTCAGACAGTAGTGGGAGGTTTACCAGTATATGAGGGAAACCAGTGAATGTAGTGGAGATTATTAAATCAGCAGTAAAAGTACAACAGAAGTAACTAATGTATCGATACTAATACACAACCTGTAGGAAAACTGCCTTCCAACCACTTTTGAGGCTGATTTGTTGTTGTTGTTGTTGTTGTTTTCTTTCTTCTATAATTCTATAGTTTTTCTTTGTTTTCCTGGAATGTGGTTTATTTCTCACTATATGTAAACACTAGGATCTTGCACTTTTCTTTTGCCCATCAGATTATTATAAACATATGTTACCAATGGAGAACATCAAATAAAGTTTAATTACTGAAAAAAACAAGCTTAGTGTGTGTAAATCTATTCCACACACAGGTTTAAAATGAGCATTAAAAACCATGGTGCTGGTTATAATGCCAAAATACTTGGTGTAGGACAACACGCACACACACACACACACACACACACACACACACACACACACACACACACACACACACAGACACATTGATAGGCAAAAAGTGAGAAAAAAAATGAATAATAGGGAAAGTGCATAAATAAAATAATATCTGAAATATTAACTGTAAGTACAGTATATAATGTAATGTGGTCAAGTGGTATATCTGTTTTTGAGTTCAGAGTGCCTAACATTTATGACTTTTACATCCTGGTAAAAGAAGAAGCTGTTAGAGAGTCTGCTAATTGTGGCTCAAATGCTGCAGTACCTTTTACCAGATGCTAGTAGGCAGAAGAGACTGTGCTTAGCAGGGATGGAAACTTTGGTTTCTCTGCACGTTCTTGTTTTGCAAAGCTGTAGGTAGATTCCTGATAAGGGGGTTAGTGGTGTGTCAGTGACACTATAGATGGGTTTGTTTGTTTATTTATTTTTTTAAATTTCCCAGGTGGCAGATTTGACTTTTTTCCAGCTGCGTGAGACAGGATAGCACTTGCTGGACTTTCTTGGCCAAGGAGGATGTGTTGGCAGTTCATTTGAGGCCTTCAGCAATGTGCATGCAGAAGAGGTTGCAGTGTAGGCAATCACTCAGTCCAGTGACCAAGAATTAAGAAATTCAACCCTCCCAGAGTCAGGACTAAACCCAAATTGTCCCCAGAGAAATGTGCCAGAACAAAATGGGAATGTCTAGATCTTTGTTGCAGAGAGTCTGGACACATGCCAGATTGTAAGCAGCTTGAAGAGACCTGGTTCTTAATTTGGGAGAAATATCTATTAACATGACATTGCAGACATGATTAACTCTGTGGCAAAGGGCAGCTTTATAGCAGAGACCCTGTTTCTCTACTCTGAGACCAGGCTGTGGATGGTAGACATTCATCCATCCATTTTCCATACCACTTATCCTATATAGGGTTGCATGGGAGCCTGGAGCCTATCCCAGGGAACTCGGGGCACAAGGTGGGGGACACTCTGGATGGGGTGCTAATCCATTGGAGGGCACAATCACACACATTTTCACACAAGCATTCATACACTATGGACAATTTGGACATGCCAGTCAGCCTACAATGCTTGTCTTTGGAATGGTGGAGGAAATTCGAGTTTCTGGAGGAAACCCCCGAAGCACGGGATAAACATGAAAGCTCTGCACACACAGGATGGAGGTAGGCTTCAAACACCCAAACCTGGAGATACGAGGAAAACATGCTAACCACTAAGAAACTAAGCCACCATGCCCCCTTAGAGATGGTAGACATCTGGGCTCAAAATGAGTTTTTTTTTCCATTCATTGACCATTACATTTTTTGTCATTGACTCAATCAGACATTCTACCATCCAAAAAATGCATTCCAGACATCCCAAAGATAATCTGGTAAAGAGAGTGGAGATAACTGTTCACCCAGCTGCTCAGACATGTTGTCTCCAGTTCCAGTGTTGGTCCACCTCTATTGAAAGCCTGGAAGAAATGGGAATAGAGACTGTGCCAGACAGAGGCCTTTAGCAAACAAAGTGCCACAAAACTACCACGATACCAAATATTGACTGCTGGTAGGGGCCACTCTTCCTAGATCCCACATCTACCTTATGTCCATCAAACAGATGTCTGTTATGGACGTGTATATCCAGGATGGCCTTACGCATGGGTTTATTCAACGCTCCACATCACCTGAATCTGCTGGCTGGAGTATTGGGGCCACATCTTTGTGAAGAAAAATGATGGAAGTCTGCAGTCATGCATTGATAATTATGGGCATAACTAGGTCACAAAGAATTTCCAGCACTCCCTGCATTTGTTGCCAGCCCCACTGTTTGTAGTTACAGAGCATTTGGGAAGGGGATAAGTGGAAGACTGTATCCTATACAGCCATTACAGCCACTGGGTAATGTGAACACTTGGTGATCCTGTATGGTTTGATGAATGCCCCAAGTGTGTTCCAGTCATTTGTTCTGTAACAAGCTCTACAAGTGGTTTACATTTATGACATCTTCATGTGTCCAGGGGAAGGGTTGGGGAGCTGGATGGATAGGTAGGCTCACAGGATGTGCCACAAGTTGGGGTTTTATAATGTATAACATACATGTTCATGTCACATCTCAGATTATGAGTCCAATCAAAAGCGCTAAACCGAATAAATACAGCAGTCAGGCCTTTAAACAAACAATACACAAGGAGCACATAAAGGTAATGATGAATGGTATATGCATACATTATATACAGTATTATCATACAATACAGATGTTGTACAATGCATTGATAAAATTAAAGGTAACAGAAATCAACAATGTGACCAAAAACAAACCAATATAAAGATGCTTCAACTAACACACCTGTGCCCTATTGGCGAAGGACCTAAAATGAAAGGTGGGGTTATGGGTTTGTGATTTCATCAATATTTTTCATATAAGAGTGATTGAAATAATAATAATAATAAATTATTATTATCCCACACGTGCTCCACAAATATTTTTTTAAAGGATGTCATGATCTGTTTTAGGGAGCTATGCTCCATCTAGCTCCCCTGGATCTTGACCTCTGCTGTCAGGCCTTCAGTAATAAAAGTGCTTCTGAAAACGCATAATGTGAATGTATTGCACTGTCCTTTGGTCCAGATGATCATTACTCTGTAGGCAGGATTTTGTACAGACGAGCTGAGTTAAGAGAGCAATTAATATAAACAACCATGAGATGTTACTGTACTGTAAGCACACATGAGTGTACAAGTAAACCACATTTTCCAGTCTGTCATGATATCTCTGTACAACACTACAACACAAATATGGAAATTTGTGGTGTAGATGTAGGTAGATCAGAACACCTTGTGCTTCCTTATTGTGTCTTTTGTTTTTTTGCGTGTCATATTCTGGGGCGTGCTCAGTACAGACCACCTATAGTATAAATATAAATTCAAACCATGCTTCAAGCACATTCATACTCTGTTTATAAATGAGATACAGACACTGTAGAATTTCTAAGACATTGGAAATGTCTGGTTCCTGGATTTTATTTATGATCTTCAGCACCATGTGTAAGTAACATGAGCAAATTATTCTAGTTTGATGTTTTTTTTTTTTTAAATCTACAGAGACTATTACTTTAACCCAATGCAGTTGTATGTAGAAGGAACTCCAATATTATTCCTTCAAGGTGATTTTTAAAAACTCTTTTTGTATAATAATATCTGAATGACATTCTTTACTTAATTAATGTACTTGTTTTTTCTAGATACAGTCCAACGTGGTAGACGCTGGGTTACTGCACAATCCCCCACAGAGTCACCAGTTTATCAGCCTGATAAAGAGCTCAATGTGAATATCGCAGACTCGGCTACTCTACGGTGTTGTATTTTAGAAAAGAACTTTGGTGTAATTGCTTGGTTTAAGCAAACAAAAAGAACAAAACCTCAGACTATAGTCAGTTTCTTTAAGACTGCTGGAGAAACATTTTTCAATGGATTCCAAAAATCTCATTTCCAAATAGAAAGATCTTCAAACTGCTTCAATATGATCATTTTAAACACCACTCAGTCTGATGAAGCCATGTACTACTGTGCACTCACATGCCCAAACCTTGTGTTTGGAGATGGGACTTATTTAAAAATTAAAGGTAGGATTTCCACTAAAATTGATTAACCAGGAGGTTTAATGTAATGATTTTTTTCCCTTATTACCATTAACATGTTCAACCTGGAAGAAAAATAATAATGAAGAAATAAAATGCTAACTGTGTTTTCTTGAACAACACTGAGTTACAGACTTTTATTGAATTATGATAAATGTTTATAGGTGATCATGTTACTATTGCATCAGAAACATCTAAACCAGCTCTGTGTGATAATTCAGTGGTGTGTGAACCAACACTGCATGGAAACAGTACTATCATGAACACACACGAGAAAACAGGTAAGATGTTATACAAGTCACCATGAATGAATTATCGTAAATCCACAATGCATAATTCACCTGGAAATAATTTGCACTAATGTAAACGTAACGTGGTGAAATAACAGAATCAGAAATGATCAGATCTCTACGTTCGACAGTGCTCGGTTTGGGAACGGCTTTGGGCTTGTGCGCACTTCTGATTTTCTGTCTCATTTATTTCATACTGAGGAGAAGAAAAAATGAAATCTGTAGATGTAAGTACTGTTCTCATTAGATTACTTTAACAGTGAATCAATACAATGAACTTTATTTTTGACAGAAAGACTAATAAATGTGTTCCTGTATTAATAGTGAATGCTTCTATAGAGAACTGTCCAGAAATGACACAGGTACGTGTGCATGAAAATATAGTATTGATTTTATACTATTATATACTGTATGGGAAATTATATTTGTCTGTAGATATCACTATTTCTTCTTTAGTGATGCATGAGTCTGACTCCTAAATTTCCCTTTCATGTATGTGAAATGTTGCTACAGTTCTAGACATCATTTATAGAGTCACTTTTATATCGAAGCTGCTCGTCTTCTGTGTAGTTAGTGTGAATAGTGCAGTTACCCATATTGTATGGTTATTACTTTGAGATCTATTTCTTCTTCTTCTTTTTATTATTATTTTTGCAGGAATATGAAACCGAAACACTAAATTATGCAGCTTTGCAATTCTCCAAGAGGAAAGCAAAAGTTGAAAAAAAGAAAACTGGCTCATCGGATGCATGTGTGTACTCGGGTGTGAAGAAAACTGTAATGTAATGGTAATGATAATGAGTCGTTATTGGTCACAGCACACTGAAATTCCTTTCTTCGCATAGTCCAGCATGACAGGAAGTTGGGCTCAGAGCATTTATGCAACATAAATTATTCATAATACATGGTACTATTACACTACAAAAACAGGGAAAATGTTTTATCAAGTGGAAATATTTTGATTATAGTTTTAATTTTCCATACTTATCATTATGAGATTATAATAACTAAAATATTATTAAAGCAAAACATTTGCTATTTTTTTTTTTTTTTTTTAAATTTTTGCTAATTTATTTTGTGGCCTTATTTGTATGACTCACTCTTGCTGAAGACGTGTAAATGCATTTTCATTAAAAATGTATTAAAAAAATGTTTCTTAAATTTTCTGAAAATGCTGACACTAAAATAATACATTATTAATGTGTTTTTCACAAAGGTTGTGGGTTGGGCTTAAACACAAGTCAAGGACTGTGACTTCAAAGACATTTTACATTACTCAAAGTGAATCATCAAACAGACTTTATCAAGCATATTTTTGGTTGCTTTCTCACTACGAGTGAGAATATACTGTATTATATCATGCATTTATTTTACCATTAGGTTGTCATAAACATATTTGACCAAATGTAGGCTTTCAAAGAAAGTTTATGCATGAAACATAATAAGTTTAGTGTGTGCGAAGCTATTCCATGCAACTTCAATAACGTTGATGCAACCTCATAACGGTGCACCATCACCTCAAAATGAAACACGTCAAATGAAAAACTAGAGACACCCCAGAAACTAGAGACAACACAGGCTCTGCTATATAGCTGATAGCCAAAGACTTTACTACATTAAGTTTTAAATTGCACTAACACAATGGGTGTTATGAAGTCAATATCAGTCCTCAACAATCGAAAAACTTGCTAATTTAGTTTGTGGAATATTTGTACTGTGAAAATGAACATTTAAAATGAAAATGAACTTCTACCACCCGAAAATAAGCATTATGACAGCAGGAGAAAAGGCCACTGGAACTGATCATTAAATTAAAAAAGGAAAAAAAGAAAAGAAAATGTTTGTTAAACCAAGTTAAAACTGATTATAGATTCAGATTCTTTATTGTTGTTTCTAAATAAAAGCAAAACAAAACCAACATATAGTATGTCTGGGTGACACAATGTCAGGACAACACACACTCACAGGCATTAAAAGTGTGGCAGCGAAGGAAATGGAGGGAATGCCCACAGAGTACCATCGTCTAAAGCAAGGTGCTACCAAACTCCCATCATACATGCACTGGGTTTGTACAATCAACCTAATGCCAGAAGCCACTACTACTAGATCCTTGATCCTACATTCTGTCCATTAAGAAGATTGCTGCTATGGAGGAATATATCCAGAAGGGTCTTAAGCAGGGGTTAGTTTGAACCTCACCAACCTGTGTCTGTTAACTTCTTCGATTGACAAAAAAGATGAAAGATTGGTGTCATGTATTGATTACTAGATTGAATTTCACTGTGCCTTGTCTTTGGTGCAGACTACAATGGAACAATTGCATGGGGTCCTCATCTAAATTGACTTGTGGAGTAAATAAAATATCATACACATCCAGTAAGGGATGAGTGGAAGACTGCCTTATCTACAGCCATCGGGCACAATGAATACATAATGATTATGTATGGTTTGGCCAATGCCCAAGCTGTGTTCCAGTCATTTGTGCTCTATGATATGTATGTAGTTATTTACATTGATGAAATCTTGGGGTATTCTCAAAGCCTGGAAGCACATAGGTGACATGAGTACCATGATAAAATGACATAAGTGACAGTCCTTCATTACGTTCACAAAGCACTACTGGAGATTCACAGGAACTTCAGTGATGTGGCCTTAGTTCTCACGTCTCTCATCAAATGTACTCCATATTGACTCACCTGGTCACCTGCTGCAAAAGAGGCAATCATCTTCCTCAAGTACTGCTTCACCAATGTAGTGAGCCTGTATCCTGTACCTATCCATGCCCCTTATCTTAGAGGTAGACGCCTTTGAGTTAGGAGTAGGAATTGTGCTGTGCCAGGCAAGGGGTTACCAGTTAAGCTACACTCCATCACTTATTTCTCAAAGAAGCCTTTAGCAACTGAGAGAAATGATGATGTGGGGAACTGAGAGCTCAGTGCAATTATTCTGGCCTTTAAGACGTAGCATCACTGGCTGGAAGGTGCCATTACTTTGTTGTCTTCACGGATCCTCATTTCCTGTACATCAGGTACACCAATTTCTTATTCACTATTCCCTTCAGATCTGGATCCAATAATGCAAAAGCAGATGCCCTGTTCACTATTCACGGATTCCTTCAGACCTGGATTCAACAATGATCCAGTTTATGACCCAGTCCCATAAAGCAGTAACCGCCATCTATCATAGAACTAACCTGCTTGGTTCTTCTGATTCTCAGGAGCTCTCTGAAGCAGTAGCAGATGACCATGGACCGAGTGATACACTATCTGAGAAGGTCACTAGAACTATTGAGTTATTAGTCACGACTATTGGTGGCCTGGTTTCCAATTTGACGTACAAAATTTTCTCATTTTGTTTTGTGTTTGCATGATTTAAGATCTACCAACAGAACCTTGGAGCACCTACCAGTACTCCAACAGCCCTGGGCTCACTTCTCTGAAATTTAATTTCATTACTGACATCCCAGAGGTGGATGGTTACACCACAATGGTAGTGGCAGTTCTCTAAAGTATGATGTCTGTCTGATCCATCTCCCAGCTCCCTTCTTCCACAGCTTATAATGTTGATGCGTCTCTATTTCATCTCCATTTCATATTCTGTTGGTTTGGTCTTCTAGAGGACATTGTCTCGGATCCAAATTCACATTTCTTGTCACAGGAGGACCTTAATGGAACATCTGAGCATCAATAGGAGTTTCAAATCCAGCCATCACCCAATGGGCAGATGGAAATGGAAATCGTGAACCAAGAACTCTTGTGGCATTTTGGATGGTTTCTCTCCTTTGGCTGAATATCACCTGAACTCCCTCACCACACCTTGTCATGTCTCATGCCTTTTTAATGTTACCTGGTGCTCTAGTCACTTCTATTCCCATTGATCCAGGCCTGTGAAGAAATCCCGGATGTGCATTAATGGTTCTGATTGAGTGGAGAAGTGTTGGAGAGATAGAAACTTCAACTTGACATCTTTCTACCTTGAAAGAATTAAAATAGACCTTAGGGTCATTTATTTTTTGCTGGCTTAGCTTCAGCAAGTTTGCCTTCATGACCTTATGACCTTTTGTTGTGTCACAATTTAGTTATACATTGCAGTTTCTATTCTTTTCACACCAGGAGGGGCCCCACTTATAACAAGAAATGGCCCCGTTAGTTCATCACCCAGTGAATGCCAGGCCTTGGTCAAGTTGTTGTGTAGCTACTGTGTCCTGCAATGAAATAGACAAAACGCTAGACAATTCAGTTTTCAGTCAGATACCAGCAGTCAAATTGTCTGACATGCCTGTGCAGCATTTGAAATGAAATCTTTTTTCCCCTTCCTTTTTCACTTTTGGGGGTAACTAGATTATAAAATGCTAAAATTTTACTTCTGGTTTCGATATGTACAAAAGAGAAACATATTTCAGTCTAACCCTGAACAAAAATGGATGTAATAACATTATATTAGGATAAAATCCAGATGCATCAAATGACCAAGTGAAAAAAAAAAGGGAGGGGGGGATGGGGGTCAATATGAACTCATACTTAAATAAATGATTTCTTTACTGATTGCAAACTCATAATTTTTGTTTCTCAGCACACACACACACACACACACACACACACACACACACACACACACACACACACACACACACACACACACACACACACAAATGCACACACAGACTGTTTCACAGAAACTCGTCTGATTTCAAACACAGATTTTCAACACTGCTTAATTAATAAACATGAGAAACCTGACCACAGACGTGTGATACACTTTACTTTGAGAGTAAACCTTAAAAACTAGAACAAATTCTAATCTTAAGTGTGAATGAATAAATTAAAGCAATAAGAAATATAATCTAGGTAGCAGATGACACTGCAGAATAAACGCAGTCTGCAGGTTGGTCTGTCTTCCTGGTCACTCTTTTGGTATTCTTCTTATTAAAATGTAAAGCAGCGTAATTCAGCTCCACTGTATCACGACCCTGTTGGGAATGAACATACAGAATTAACTTTAAGATTTCTGAATCATGAGAATGAATTATTTGTCATTGTGATTCCTGATAGTAGCATGTTTAATAATAAGATTAAACGAGATTTAATATTATTGACCTGATTGGGTGTTTTCTCTGCCATAGAATCTTGTTGAGATCTCACTGTTGAGGAAAAAAAAAAAAAAAAAAAATATTCGTATACATCAAATATGTATTTTATCTTCCGTCATATTTAGTCACTATTGGTTTGTCGTTGTTTTAGTTGGATGTTCAGTAAATCATACTTTTAATCTGGTAGCAATGTCACTTTTTGAATACTTTTTGAATTTTCATAATGTTGATGAAGTCAAAGGCAGAAAATCCAAATTCAAATGTTTAAATACGTTAATAATTTCCAACAGGTTTTTATCTGAGTCACTTTTATTAACATAAATCTTTATAAAGCATCTTTTCGTTATAATTAATCTTTACAAAAACATCAATTATCTTTATAATAAAATTATTAGCTTTAAAAATGTTCTTTGTTTAAAAAAAATTCATACCGTTTTCACCTTTTGTGTTTTTTTTGTGCCATGATCATGTCTGATAGCAGTACTTCTAATGTTTACAGTGTTATTAGTATGAAATGGTCAGCTCGTTAACATTTAATTTAATTCAAATATCGAATCTATGTAATTAACATTTTATATTTAATGATCAGATATTGCTATGAGCAATTTTTATATTGGTGAACCATTAGTTGTTACAGTGATGGAAAAAGGTTAAATGTTTGACTGGTCCAACAAAAACTAAGCTTGGATACTTTGTTTACGGTCCACATATATGTATAAAGTTATACATATATTAAGTATATAAATCTGAAAAAATAAAATAAACTGGTACAACACCTATATGCATAAGTATTCACCCCCGTCAAGTTAGGGAACTTAATTGAGATTATACAGTATGTCATGAATCTATACACAATATTCCATAATATTGAAGTGGAGGGAAAAATCGATATAGTTTGCTAAATTATTTACAATTCTGTATCTCACAGACTCACCTCTGAATTGGTCACAGTTCCACTTTTTACAGATTATAAATGCTTGTGCTAAAATCACAACCATACACACTGCCAATACTACTGCGAGGTAGATCACTTCAGGACCTAAAGATCTTACTGCAGGACAATAAATGTCAAATAATGAATATGTGCAGTACAGTATTAAGATAGACATATAAATAACAATCTGAGCAATGCTTTGCATATTTATAACCACTAATCAGGTTAAAATTTGACATAGAAATAATTAAAGAGAAAATTTTTTTGTAGTTGAAACACAAATAATATTCATAATTTTTTTTTTTACCAACCAAATTCTGGAACGTTCTCCAACTGTACTCGTGTCCCGTTCCCAAAAATGATCTTCCCACACACGGCCACAGCGCAGTAGTAAGTCCCAGTATCATTGAGGCTGAGGATGTTCTTGGAGAAGTTGTACACACAGGTGTGTGTAGAAGAGCCGCTCTCACACTGATGGCTGCGGTTGTGATGAGTGTAAATGATTTGAGGATGGGATTGTGGTGGAGCAGCTCTGAACCAGAGCACTTGGATTTCTGCTGATCTGCTCTCAGAGAGAACCGAGCACTGCAGAGTCACTGACGCTCCTGCAGGAACCGAGTCCGACACGCCGCTCTGGATCACTGACACTTTTACATCTCCATCACCTGTTCAGTGGAATATAGAGAGTGTAAGACCATGGCTCTCTTTATAAACTTGTACTAGTTAACGTTTGGGACAGTAAAAAATTGTTCTACGTTCACCACATACGGTACATGTGAAAAGTAAACTTCCAGAAAATGTGTCTAAGAAGAGTCTAAATATCACGTGTAAAGACACTGTTTGTGTGTCTATTCTGAAAGAATTGACGCAGGAGAGGCGTGATAGAGAACAGCAGAGGGTAACAAGCGAATGTCTACACCTGTGTGCTGTTAATGGAAGATGTTAATGCTCTGTGTGTGACCGTACGAGAAAACTTGATGCATGTGCTGTCCACCGTAATTAAACTTGAATACATGTTTAACTTACTAAATCTTAGACAGATTTCTTAGCATGTAAGATATTTGCTCATTAACTTTAACATCATTTCTACCTAAAAACCGAAGGAGGTACAATAAATAGTTTCTACAGGGTCCTTTTTTGCTTTTTTTCCCCAACCCTAAATTTGGTATCAGGTCACTTTATACCACGGTCCAGTCCATCCAACATTTTTAAAGCTAAACTGAATCAATATTAATACATTTCCAGATTGCTAAAATAAGACAATAAAATTCTATAAAAGCATCATGTTTTGCTAACTGAACATATGTACAGATCACAAAATAACACTTTTTTGCCTGATTTAGATTTAGATTTTTTGATTTGAGAGAACAGACATTTTACAGGACATTTTATAAATTCCAAAATCAGCGTAAATGAGTTAAATATGCATGAAGATTTTGTACAAACAGATTTGATGTAGTTAATTACCTGTTACAGCCAAGTAAGTTCCATTGGATAGGGTAACATTCTCCAACATACATTTTTCACAGTAGTAAAGTCCTCCATGTTCTTTTTTTATGTGTGGAATTGTTAGAGAAATGCCGTTATCAGTCGCCTCCATTATAAATCCTGACATCTTGAACACTGGGCAAATTTTGACATCCTTATATATTAATCTTTCTCCCACTTTTTGAGGCATCTCTCCGAAGTTTTGTTTGTACCAAACCACACTATCAGTCCTACGAATGTCTCCAAATGGGCAGTTCAGAGTAACACCTTCTCCAGACTTCACTGAGAGATATGATGGTCTGGAAAAATCCCCAGCTTGGGTTGGAGCTAGAAACGAAATAAAATTAGATATAATGTAAGAAGAGAAATAAACACTGGATGAAATTTCAAAGAGCTAGTAGAAATCACAAGTGAATGTATAGACTTTTTAAATACAGAGTCTATAAAACTTACATATGTTGAGAAATAAAATAATTGCCCAGATTGGAGTCATCCTCAGAGGTGCAATGATACTTGGATTGAGCTGTTTGAAAAAAAGTCAAATGAAGAAAGGACCAAGTATTTTGTACTGGAGAGTTTCATCTGATTGGCTGAGTTACAAGTCACAAGTTCTCTTCACATTTCCTTTCCATCTACATGTTTCTATTTTTGGAACACAGTCTGTTTGTAACACAGAAGTCTGTGGTAGAAAAAGAAAACTTAAAAAAAAAAAAAACATTCAGGGAGAAGTGCTGTTTCTTTACACAGAACTTTTGCCTTTTATCTTTGTAAAAAGAAGTTTTTTTTTACAATTTTTTTTTTTTAGATTATTCAAATAAAATCTCTTAGGTATGACAAAAGATCTCAATAGAACTAAATAGATATAAAAGGTAAATCTGTAGAAATGTCAAGATAAAAACATCCATTGTTTTCATTTCACTTAACTAATTGTACAGCACAAGTATTTGTCTAGGTGAGATTACACCCTGGATAGGGCAGCAGTCCTTGTCAAACACAGTAATTTTCATTGTTGAACGGTAATACTCGATTCTGATTGGTCAGGAGGTGTTGATTTCAGTTTCTATAACAGAAGCTGACAGTAGAGGGACTCGTACGGCAAAGGCTTCACATAATCTAAGTCTAATAATAAACAGTTGTTATTTAACAAAGAAAAGCATCTCTTTGTTGACATGGTGACATTTTCTGTAAGATGTTTATCAAGCATTTTTGGAAGGAGTCTCAAGTGTCAGTACTTTTGAACATTCAGAGGTAAAGCTGGAAGATTGACTTTCCCAACACATTAAGTTCTTCATGTGTTTGTTGGTGTATTAACTTCAAAAGAGAAAGAAAAAAAAACGGAATGATGGTTTATAGCTATTATAATGTAAGTGATGACAGGAAATTGTTTTCGGCATTGTTGCGGATGTTTCACGACATTAAACGTAATGATAAAGAAATAAAATGTACATTGTTCATTAATTAAAAATGTAATAATTGGTAAATTACTGTGATATCAGAGGAATAAAACACTCCATGGTGATAAAAAATAACCCTGCTTCATCACACCACTCCATCACTGATTATTTTCCTAATGCTGCATTCCGTATCGTGTTTTATTGTTTACATAGCAGGTGGAGATGTGTTCTGGAGTGGGATAACACCATGTGACCGGGAGTAATAGTCTGATTGTGCACTTTTTACCATTGTTCAAAGATTAGATATGTACTTTCACTGTTCTTCTATACTGGGCTTTCTAGAAACTGGAGACAAAGCCTTTCTGTGACCATTAAAAGGAAAAAAAAACCCAAAAAACCCCTCAAAAAGTGTCATAAGAGAGCTGAAAAGCTGAGGATTTGCATGATGTGCTTGTTTCTGGTCTTTCAGAAGTGGAAAGTAGGTTACTTAAGACTTCCTTCTTCTCATGATTAAACCACAGACTCCTCCCACTTACAGATGCAAAGAAGACACCAGTACACGAAAGGATTACTGTTGATTTATTATTGATGAACATATGTTTTTTCAACAGACAAAATACAATTCTTTGGAAAACAGAAGAGCATGGACAAGAATAACACTTTGCTGAGATCTTCCTTGGCACCAGTGTGACATTTCTTCGTCTTAAACACAGTTTTTCCAAAAATTTTTCTCAGCCACGACAACTTTTGGAGTAAAATTGTGAGCTTTTATAGATTGGGATGGAGTGTAAATAGGTTTGGTCTTGGCGGACTATATCTGCTATGCTGCTCCTGCTTCTGCTGAGCGAGTACAAATACTTGCTCTGATAAAGGGTTACATGGACGGAGAAGTTTCATGACTGAACTGGGCTTAAAACAAATCTTTTCAGTGAGGTGTTTGTGACAGGACAGTGTGAAAGGTTAAACGATTATAACGATTATATTACAAGGAAAGAAATCTAGAAACAGGTGCCCAGTGGATGGGGTGGAGTTATCCTGGAAGAGACCACACCCATCAGAATAGAATTTTTTTTTTTTTTTTTTTTTTAGGAAGAAGAACTTTTTTGCAGTAACATTTTCCTTTAAGGACAAGTGGAGCCAAACCATGGCAGAGAAATAAATAAATACCCCCCCCCCCCCCCCCCCAACACACACAGAACAACAGAGCCACCCATCTGTATTTAATGAATTAAAAAAATTCTGATAATTCCCCACAGTCTGCTTTTGAACAGAAACATTAAAGCAGATCAAAAATACTAAAAGTTTCAGGGAAAAAAAAAAAATTATAAAGACCTATTTTAGTGAGTAATGCTGGAAGATTTCACTTCAGAGTACACACTGCCTTGAGATTGATTTCGATTTTCTCTCGCTCTTTTAGTTTTCCTTTCATTAAAATGTAAGGCAGCGTAATTCAGTTCTACAGCATCATGGTCCTGTGGAAATGAACATAAAATCAGAACTAAATAATAAAAATATGAATAACTATTCTTCTAACTCGTTTCAAGACTAGATGGTTCCATTTATTATTTAATCAATCTACAATGAGTGACAAATTAACTGTGAATTTGATAAGAATTGCTGGAGTATATTTAGCAAAATGTAAAAAATCCAAGAAATTTGAAAAAAAAAAAAAATCAGGTTAAACATTTTGGTTTTTGTTCTTAAATTAAAAGGAAAATTATCATTAGTCATTTCCTGCATTGAACAAGTACCTGAGTGCTCGTCTTCTCAGTGTTTATCACAGCACCATGCTGAAAGCTCTCTGGAAAAAATAAATGATAAGAGATTTTCTTCTATGAAGAGTCTGACTCATTATGCATGAAGATCTGATACGGCTAATAATTTTCCTTATTGTATTTTAACATTCATTTTTAACAACCTAATCAAATCATTCTAATAATTGAATCTGAATTGTAAATAACTGCTGAGGTCATTTTTATGTAAGAAGTGAATGAAAAATGAATTTACACGACCATATTAAACAGTTACCTGTGTATTGTTGACAGTTTTTCATTTTACAGAGTAAAACAGCTTGAACAGAGATCAGAATCCCGCATATTACTAACGCTGTTTCCAGACAGATCACGACAGGATTAAAAGCTGTTTCTTTTTCTTTGGGAAACAAATCATCAAGTTACTGTCTGCATATGAACATGCAATATGATCACAAAGAAATAAACATAATACATAATCACAGAACTTCCAACATTAAGCAATTTTTTAATGTAGGTATTTTATGTTGTTTTCTGTACCTATGAAATCCAAATAATATACACAAATTGTTCACCAACCACAATTCTCCTTTTGTACTCGTGTCCCGTTTCCAAAAATGATCTTCCCACACACGGCCACAGCACAGTAGTAAGTTCCAGTATCATTGAGGCTGAGGATGTTCTTGGAGAAGTTGTACACACAGGTGTGTGTAGAAGAGCCGCTCTCACACTGATGGCTGCTGTTGTGATGAGTGTAAATGATTTGAGGATGGGATTGTGGTGGAGCAGGTCTGAACCAGAACACTTGGAGTTCTGCTGATCTGCTCTCAGAGAGAACCGAGCACTGCAGAGTCACTGACGCTCCTGCAGGAACCGAGTCCGACACGCTGCTCTGGATCACTGACACTTTTACATCTCCATCACCTGTTCAGTGGAATATACACAGTGTAAGCTCATACTTGCTCTCCTCTCATCTCACATTTATTGTTTATCACTCACATATACTGTATGTGTGCAAGTAAGTATTATTCAGTGTACACTCTTTAAATTCTTTGTCCAACACACTTCTCTGAATCACGGACACGTCTAACTCGGGTTTATCTGTTAGACTGCGTCAAAATATTTGATGCTCTGACAATGTATACAGTCATAAAAAGCACATGGCATCCTCCAAGACATTTTTATGACATTTAAACATGTAAGGTTTAAGTAAAGAGTTAGCTAAGACCTTCACTCTTGTTTTATTCTTCTACCAAAAGAACTGCATTTAGTCTGCAACACTAAACGTCTTTTATAGAATATTATATGGTCAGAAAGTGTTAATTAATTTCCTATAACAGCAGCTCAGTCACAGGTTTATATCCACACGATCGTTCTAATATATTAACGTTTCTGTAGTACATAGGAACTTATATTGTGAACTCTCTACATAGACTTATTCAAAATGTTTATAATCATTGATATGGTGATGTTTTCTTTAAGGAGTCTCCAGTGTCTGCTTTTTCAGTCAGAGGTAAAGCTGTAACTTAACATTATCCATATATTATCCTTTAATATAAAGGAATAAAACGCATGGCGCATCATTATTTAATAAATTAAAAATTGTAAATCGCTGTTGTATAAGTGGAATAAAACCTTGGATAGGTTTTAGAGCAACCTGGCAACAAGACTTTCATAATCGTATAAAGCTGTCAAAAGACGTTTCTAACAATAACGACAAATGATTATGGGATTTTAATGTTAATAAGTACAAAGCTTGACAAATTCTTATATATATATATATATATATATATATATATATATATATATATATATATATATATATATATATATATATATATATATATATATATATATATATACACACACACACACACATATATATAATGAATATTGTCCATTTTCACAACTAGCCAAACTGCTTGTATAAATATAAATGCTTACCTTTCACTGATAAAAAAGTTCCTTTTGCAAATCTTGTTATAAATGTAATGAAGCCACAGTAGTACATGGCCTCATCTGATGGGTTCACGTTGATTATCTTCAAATGACAGTTCTTGCTTTCTTTCTCTATTCTGAACCTTGGAGATTTCAATTCATCTTTGTAAATGGGATCCTGTGCATTCTGTACCACAGCCACTAAAGAAGGTTCGTGTCCTCCTGCTTGCTTGTACCAGACGATGGGATCAGTATTTTGTTCTCCCAGCAGAAAGCACTGTAGAGTCACGTTATCACCAGCAGTAGCAGTGATCACCGGGTTCGGCTGATGGACGCTGTTCGTTTGTGCAGGATCTAATGTTAGGAGCCAGAGAACAAAAAAGGTCCAAACATATTAAAAATGTATTCAATAAGACAGTGTATGAAGATTTTACTCTGCAATTTTATTAGCACTTACCAATTTTATTAAAAAGCCCCACTGTAATCCACACCACTGCCATCATCTTGAGTCTGAGGTCTGTGTGCTGCATGTCCTCTTGATGAGCTGTCAGAAGGTCCAACTGAGTACATTTCACTTCAAGTCAAAGATTCATGACGTGAGGTTCTGACATCACAAACTTCCTGTGAGTTTCTCCTCCCATAAGCAACAGCAGTGAAAATGGCACTTGGTGGCCTTCTTAAAAATCATCATTTTATCTAATGTTTGTTACACATTTTGGGATGTTTAAAAAATGTTTTTGATTTCAATTCTTGAAATTTTGCAGCATCTTGGAATGGCTTAGAAAAATTTCATAATGTGCATAATATCATATATATATATATATATATATATATATATATATATATATATATATATATATATATAAGTTATAATTAAGGTTATAGTTATTTCTTAACTATATTGCAGCATTGTCAAATCCTCGATTCTGATTGCTCAGAAGGTGTTGACTTGTTTTTCTATAAGAGGAAAGAATCAGGGTGAAAATATCATCCAATTTATATGAAATTTTATTGTTGCTTCCGATAAATGCTTTTAGGTTGTAGTTTAACTTTACTGTTAATATGTTACTGTATGTTTCAGTGCATTATTACAATACAGCAGCAGTATTATACAATAAGGGGGTTTGGTACACACCACATAACACCACCCCCTCTGACTCCCCCCTCCTCCCCGGCAACGCCCCGCCCGAGGTTACTGAATTCAAATGTAACACATTAAATGATACTTTCTTAAACAAAGTACTATTATTATACAAACGAATGATCTTCATAGTTTTAAATCACGTAGCTGGATTTTAGATGGTATGAACTTTTATCTCAACCTTTCGCTTACTTTTAGTTCATACTGAGTGAAATGTATTCAACCTCAAACCACTGAATTCTTCCACTTAAAGCCACAAAGAAAAATAGTCCATATGAGGTTTGCTATAGATTTACCAGTAATATGCTGTCTTGCGTAGTAGTGTAACATGCGGTGGGAGCCTGGGCACAAGCGTGTAAACTTGGTGTGATGTGTATTTAGGGCAAAGCATAAATCATTGGCACAATCCTTAACCTAATCCGAAGCACAGGGGATCCTCAGACAGTGGTGATCCATAATCATGAACAAAAACATGAACAAAGCAGTGACATCCTCAGCAGAGCAGGGAGGTGGAGCAACAATGCTGGATTCGAGCTGGACTGGAGAGGACCTGTCGAAGGCCATCACTAGCACTGAATCAAGGCTTAACAAAACAAAATGCACAATAAGACAATGTATTGAACAGTGAAACACCAGGGCTTAAATAAAGAAAATAATGAACTAAAAAAGAGGTGAGAACGATCATGACACAATAGGAAGATAAACCCATGACAAGGCAGAAGTGAAGACAAGACATGAATCAAAAACAATGCACGTGGTGGCCATGCTGAGAGCAGGAATCTGTGGCAAGTAAACAATAGACATATACCACCTACGACTACTACATTGATGTCTATATGCTCGATTCCAATTCTCAGAAAGTGTTGATTAATTAGAGAAGCACATCTCAGACAGTAATGCAGACTATCTTGGTTCTCTACTTCTGGAATGAGTCTCCATTTTCAGTTCTTTGCAACCATCAGAAATAAGCTGTAACTTTAAGTTTTCTGACATCTTCAGGATAGAAAATTTTACACTCTGTAACATTACCAGGTGTGTTTTTGCTTTGTAAATGGCAATAGAGATAAAAAGAGAGGCTTGTGAGGGAATGACTTCTCTCAAAGTTTCTAAAGGGATTTTGAGCACAGCTTCTCCTTAAGCCATTCTGGTTCCGTACATTTTTACAAATTCTCTACAAAAAACAAATGGAAATGTAATATATACCACAGTCAGTTTGACCTTTACTCACCACCGAAACTATCTAGTGAGATAATATGTGTTTCTAATATCTGTGTCTGAATGATCAACATGAAAAGATTGATTTTTTTTAATAGAAGTGAAAAAAACTCTTAGATTGTTGTAGTTAATTATATTAGCAACGGATTAGAAATATAGGTAAATATTGCTTTTCATTAAGGTTCCTTCTGTAAATGACCCTAGACTCCCCTGGATACTTATTCATCGATTGATTGGTTGAGCCTGGGAGTGCCGATGGCTCGTTATCCTCACAAGTTCAGAGTAGTTCAAAGTAAATTTAATTTCATTCCTTTTTTTTTCTTGATTATCTTTTTAGTGTAGTCCCCCCCCCACATGTAATTGCAGATGTACAGTGTTACTGTATATTATAATATTCATTGACGTATACAATAGCATACATTTGTAGAAGAGTAATGACTCGTAATCTGATGTCACCCAGGAGAGGATGAGTTTCCGTTCCTCAGGTTTCTTCCTCATGTCGTCTCAGGAAGTAGAGAGGAGGAAATATGTATTGAACACATCAACATTTTTTTCAGGAAATATATTTCCAATTAGGTAATTCACATGAAATTTGCCTATTGTTTTCTCTGTGACGATGGCATCTGCTACGTCCAAGTGTTTCTGGAGCTCTTTCTGAGTGGCCCTTGGCTCTTGGGCTACTCTTCTGACTATTCTTCTGACTCCCTGGTCAGAAATCTTGCGAGGAGCTCCAGTGCATGGCCGGTTGATGACGGAGTGATGTTGCTTCCACTTGCGCATAATGGCTCCAATAGTGCTTACTGGAGGATTCAGAAGTTTTGAAATACGTCTGTATCCAATTCCATCAATATGTTTCGCAACAATAAGGTTGTGAAAGTCTTGGGAGAGCGCTTTGCTTTTACCCATCATGAGATGTTTCTTGTGTGACACCTTGGTAATGAAAAGCCTTTTTATAGACCATCAATTTACTAACCCAGCTGATATTAATTTGCACAGATAGGGGGTATAATTACTTACGGATTTCAGCTGATTCCTTACCTTACCTTGCCTTGCCTTGGAGAACTGCTTTTTCTTAGTGTCTTCAATACTTTTTTCGTGTGTCATTCCACTTTATTGCACATAATTATATTTATGGACTTTAATGTTGTGAATTCTTTATATTTGCAGATTTCTTGAGTTAATACTGATGTCTGGTGAAAATTTCATGTGAATAACTTAATCGGAAATATATGTTGCCGCATTCAATACTTATTTCCCCCACTGTATTTCCTTGCCACTGTCACCTCTGGCTTATTTATCAATAATGTTTTCACTTAAGAGGCAAAAACAAGCTATAAAACCACAAAGTCCAAAGAAAAATTGCTTTTTCCATAAGCTTCCCATTCTGATTTACAATCTTCAGTCGTTTCCTAATTGATAAACATTGAAAGAACAGGCATTATTAATATCCCATCACAACGAAATGTTCTTTTTTGACCTCACTCTTTAAAATGAAATGAAAATGAACCGACCAACAGTTTGAACTTTATTCCAAAAAAGAATTGAAGACATATAATCTAAGTCGTGGCGAGAGATCTGACTTCAGAGTACACAGTGTCTTGAGGTGGTTTTCTCCTTTCTCTCCCTCCTTTGCTTTTCTTTTCATTAAAGTGTAAGGCAGCATAATTCAGCTCCACAGAGTCACGGTCCTGTGGGAATGAATATGAAATTACAACACAATTATATAAATAAAAATAGAAATAAAAGTTAGACTCATTTCCACTACCTGAGTGCTTTTTTGCTCCGTTCTTCTTCCAGAGCTTTGTCTCTCTGTTAAGAAAAAATAATATAACATATAACATTTGACATAATTTATCCTTTATTTCTAAAGAAAGCCGGTCTAATCATGTGAAGAGATCTGACTTTATCATATTAGTAATACTACAAAACCCAATTTATTTATTCAAAGCTGTAAATTTGTGATCAGTTTGTCTACTAATGTATTACAAAATCCTATAGAACACTTACTTGTGCTTTGTTTATAATTTCTCCATTTACAGAATAAAACAACTTGAACAGAGATCGCAACCACACACACTCCCAAAGCTACAGCGAGGCAGATCACTACAGGATCCACAGATTCTTCTGTAGCACAAAAATAATAATAATAATAATAATAATAATAATAATAATAATAATAATAATAATAATAATGATGATGATGATGATGGTGATGATGATGATGAAGATGTACTTTATACAGTATAGCACACAATTTCATGCAGATATATTAGAAAATATTAACAATACCTCCCTGTGATCATAGCAGTGTTTTAAATATTTACAAACATAGCGATAAGAACAAAGAACTAAAGTAACATCATATCCTTCATTAAATCTTTAAGTAAATTTTCTCCTACCCAACTGCACTTGTGTCCCGTTCCCAAAAATGATCTTCCCACACACGGCCACAGCGCAGTAGTAAGTTCCAGTATCATTGAGGCTGAGGATGTTCTTGGAGAAGTTGTACACACAGGTGTGTGTAGAAGAGCCGCTCTCACACTGATGGCTGCTGTTGTGATGAGTGTAAATGATTTGAGGATGGGATTGTGGTGGAGCAGCTCTGAACCAGAGCACTTGGAGTTCTGCTGATCTGCTCTCAGAGAGAACCGAACACTGCAGAGTCACTGACGCTCCTGCAGGAACCGACTCCGACACGCTGCTCTGGAACACTGACACTTTCACATCTCCATCACCTGTTCAGTGGAATATACACAGTGGAAGATCACACTTGCTCCCCTCCTCTCTCCTTTATTGTTTATAACTCATATATATTGTATGTATGTAAGTATTATTGAGTGTACACTCTAATTTCTTTGGCTCACTGTATGGTCAGACTGCAATGTAAAAAAAAACTAAAAAAAAAGAAAAAAAAAAGACTCTCCTGAAGAAATTGAGCTCAACACAGCACTCTCGAGCAGTTATAAATGATGTTTATGCTTATATATAAAATGCATTAGACATTAATACACAGGGACATGTTTTTCACAGGTAAGACAATCTAATGCCCTTTACCTTCTGATTGTATTTTCTCAAAGTAGCATGGTCACACACAAATACGGCTTTATAGTAGAACATTTAACTAGTATGGATTAAAGAAATGTTCAGTCTGCAATAAGATCAAGGTAAGGGACTCCAAACTGCTTTCCAGACATGAAAAGTTTGTCTTATAACTTAAATAAATCTTTAAGTTTTTTCGGTTAAAAATACTATATGTAGTACTTTCTTATAATAAGGTTATGATTATGTTTCTGTAAATCCATGGCAGTATCTAAATGCACTTTAAGTAAAGATAATTAAGATAATGCTAGCCTTTTTAAAATTATTATTATTATTATTTTTTAAAGATAATGCTAATAAAATTTTAAATAAAGATACCAAGTAAAATAATTCAAAATGAATATCTCTACAGTGCTAAGAATTATTGAGTGTAATGAAAGTTTACAGTAAAGTTTATGGTTCTTACCTTTCACTGATAAAAATGTTCCTTTTCCAAACAATATTATAATCTTTTTTAATCCACAGTAATACACGGCTTCGTCTGATGGTTCCACGTTATTTATTTTCAAAATGCAGCCTTCTTTTAAATTCTCAACAGAAAACCTCGGCGAGTTGAACTGATCTTCAAAAATGGGATTCCGTGCTAGTTTATGAACTGTGACCACTGCACGAGGCTCATGTCCTACCGCTTGTTTGTACCAAGTGATGGTTTCAGTGTCTCCTTCTTCCACTCGAAGGCAATGTAGAGTCACGTTGTCTCCAGAAGCTGCAGTGATCACTGGGTTCGGCTGATTGACGATGTTCATTTGTGCAGAATCTAATGTTAGGCGTCACAGAACAAAAAATGTTATATCTAAATGCTACAAGACCTTTAAGACATTCAATAAAATGTTGTATGGCTTCGCTGTTTATATTTTTAGCCTCTAGGACCATTTCAGATAGTGAACTAAATAAGAGTTTAAACAACTAAATTAACCTAGACTGGCCATAACTAGTTTAAATTTTGGAAGTAATGTAATTTATTTAATTGCAATGCTTAAGAAAACCTGCATGTTACAATATAAATGTTGTATATTACAAAACCATGATCACTCACTTGTATGACTAAAAAGCAGCACTGTAATCCACATCAGCATCACCATCTTAAACTCCAACTTTGTATATGAGCATGTCCTTTCAACAAACTGTTTTATAGTCCAACTGAGCATGAGGGGCGTTACTGAGAGTTTAAAGCATCTGGAGGCTCAGCCCCCTGGCCATTGTATGTGGAGTTCAAGGGTGTCACCTCCAAGGAAGAAACCACTGATGAAAAACAAAACAACAGTACAAATACTATCACTAAATGAATGTTGTGAATGTGAATCGTTGGCCTGAGAAAACCTTCCCATGGTGAAATTTTGACATTTTCCACTAAATATAGTTCTACAAACTAGAGGCTTGCGTAACAAATATGTTTCCTGTTTGTACGTAGCTCAACCACAAGTAAAGTTCCAGTTTGCATACCTCCAAAAAAATAAATAAATTGGAAGATTACATCTGACTGCATTACGGATGATGAGCTACACTGTACCGCTCCTGAACACACTGCTCCAATGGTACAAACCACACTGCGAACACTGATTTCAGATAAGACCCAAGTGGAACCTTATGCAGTAGTTCCATCATGAGGCTACACATGTGATTACTTGTGTTTCTCATTGTTCGTTTGAGATATTTTGGCTAAGCACGTCTCTGACCAGGATAAAGCAGTCAGTTACTGAAGATGAATGAATGAATACATGAGCTTTTGACCATGCTGGTGATTTCCCCCCACATTTAGCCTTTTCTATCACTCAATATGCATTCTCTGAACGTTATTCTTGACATAAAAGCTTGTGTCATACTGTCAGGTCAACTCCTTCCTCAAACTCACCTTCCCAGAATGCACCGTGGCATACAAACATGGCCACTATGAACTACGGACAGTATTTTATTACACGCAGTGCTGTGAAAAAGTATTTTTTCCTGATTTCTTCTGTTTTTCTGTATATCTCATACTAAATAGTTTTAGATCTTCAAACAAAGCACAACTTAAAACAAAGGCAGCCTGAGTAAACACACAATACTTTTTATTTATTTATTCATTTTATTGAAGCAAAAAAAGTTATCCAACACCTATCGCCCATGTGAAAAACTAATTGCCCCCTTAAACTTAAAATCTGGTTGTGCCAGTTTTAGCAGCAATGACTGCAATTAAGTGCTTCTGATGACTTTAGATCAGTCTTTCACTTACTTCTAGGACTAGTATTTACTCCTACGCTTTGGATCATTGTCTTGCTGTATAATCCAGATGGATGTGAGTTACAATTTACGGACTGAAGACCGGACATTCTCCTTTAGAATTTTCTGGTAGAGAGCAGAATTCATGTTTCCCTCAATTATTACAAGTTGCCCAGGGCCTGAAGCAGCAAAGCATCCCCACACTATCACACTTCCTCCACCATGCTTGACCATAGGTATGATGTTGTTTTTGTGGATTTCTGTGTTTGGTTTATGCCAGATGTAACGGGACTCCTGTCTTCCAAACAGTTCAACGTCCTTTTCAATGAGTCATCCATAATAGTTTATGAAAAATTGACATTTTGTGTCCCAAAACATACACTCAAACCTGTTACCTGAACGAATTCACCCCTATCTACAATTTGGAATATTCCATATGTTACATGACATGTTCTAAAGGAAGTTGCATCATTCAAATTTCCTGAGGTTCACAGGAAGAAAATAGTCTCTCATTCTATTCTCATATTGTAATATTGACTGATGAGGTCAGTTTAAGAGTACAACCCTGTTGCACAAATTATAGATTGGGAGTAAAGTTTTAATTGGAAAAAAAATATCTGTATAAGTGTGTGATGGCAAATATTTGCTCCTTGGATTATTAAAGTAAGAAATGATACAAGAAAGCAACAACAATAATTACAAAATGTAATAGTTGGCAAATTGCCGTGGAATATGAGAAATACAGCATTTCAGAACATGTTAGGGTTTAAACTTACATGCACAAAAGCAAAAAAAGACAAGATGCACATATATCTAACATTTTGATGCTAACATTCATAAGACGGCATGAGAGGCAGAATATTTTATGTTTAAAAAAATAAATTAAATAAAATTCCACACTATTGACAATGTGTTAAACTGCTTTCTCATGTCACTCCTTGACAAAACCAGTGTTCCAGTGTTTCAGTGATTTTGAGACTTCTAGATCATTCAGCTTTCAGTTTAAATTCATCCTGAACAATCATTAACAAAACACATCTACAGTACAAATGAAACCTGATAACAGAACTAATGACATTGAATCAGATTAGAGATCAAATCTAAGTTACAGAAGGACGTCGCACATCAGAATATATAATATCTTGAGGTTGTTGTTTTTTCACTCGTCCTCGTTTGGCTCTCCTCTCATTGAAATGTAAGGCAGCGTAATTCACCTCCATAATATCACAGTCCTGTAGGAATGAATATGAAATTTCAGATGACATTGCTGAATTCTGACTTTTATTACAAAAACTAATTACTTGTTCATTTATAACATCACGCGTTCACATATCCTGAATATTTACCTGATCGAGCGTCTTGTCTGTCAGAGAACCTTGTTTGAGTCTCACTGTAGAGAAGAAAATTCACATTTTATGATCAGATCTCTATGGTATTTTCAGAAGGCGTTATTAACTTCAAGAAAAGGAAAAACAATGCTAGGGAGGGAATGAGTGTTTATAGCTGCTATAATGTAAGTGATAACACAAACTAACTTCTTTTGTGGACATTCCACAACATTAAACGCAACTTTAAGTGAATAAAATGTATGACGTTTCTTAAATCATAAAAATGGTTAGAGATGGAAAATTACTGTGATATAAGCACGTTAAACACTCCTGGATGTGGTGCTATAAGAAAAATAATGGTAATAAAGATGGTAACAGTAACTCTGTTGTTCATATGTTCCCATAACTCTCCTGTTTGACTTCCATATGAACTTAGCGTTCAATAGGTACTAAATTAGCTTTACTAATAAACTAGTTTAACAGTGTGTATAAGGGAAATAATAGAATATTATAATAACTTTGTAATAATATATGAACTTTAATAAAATACATAATGCAGACTTACCAGTGCGTTGGTCAAAGTTTTTCCTTTCACAGGTTAGGACAAAGATCAAAGCGAAGATCACGACCACACATACTCCCAAAGCTACAGCGAGGTAGATCACTACAGGATCCACAGATCTCTCTGTCACACAGTAAATATTAATCACACACAATATTAATACTGCTATAACATGTAGTCCGTTTAGCAATTTTAGCAATGCTCTAATCATTTGCAACTGCAAATTAACATCAGTAGTTAAAGAAATCAGAAACAAGTACTAGTGGGTTGTTCTGAATATTCTGGAACATACAATGTAATTGGGCATTTGTTTCAATATGATGTTTCTCTGGTGTGATATTTAGACATGTTTGGTAGCTGACATTTCATTTTCTTTAGAGATTTCTTTCAGAAAATGTAGCTATTTGACTAAAATGTATAAAGTTTATTCAAGAACTTAACTGGGAATTTCTGCCCCATCCACTGTACAGTGCTGACCACAAACCTTCATATTATAATTCTCATATGAACTCAAATATTGTCTCAGTGATTACTTTTATGCTAAATCAGAATTTCTTCAGGTCACTGAAAATGAGACAGAAAAATGACTTGAGATGTAGGTTTTGTAAAAAATTAGACAACATTGTGCCAGAATTTATTAAATGACCTGATACAAATAAACAGGTATAGAGGAGATAGACAAATAACTACTATGGTTTATGAAGAAAAAATGTAATGTCTTACCCAACTGTACTCGTGTCCCGTTCCCAAAAATGATCTTCCCACACACGGCCACAGCGCAGTAGTAAGTTCCAGTATCACTGAGGCTGAGGATGTTCTTGGAGAAGTTGTACACACAGGTGTGTGTAGGAGAGCCGCTCTCACACTGATGGCTGCTGTTGTGATGAGTGTAAATGATTTGAGGATGGGATTGTGGTGGAGCAGCTCTGAACCAGAGCACTTGGAGATCTGCTGATCTGCTCTCAGAGAGAACCGAGCACTGCAGAGTCACTGACGCTCCTGCAGGAACCGAGTCCGACACGCCGCTCTGGAACACTGACACTTTTACATCTCCATCTCCTGTTCAGTGGAATATACACAGTGGAAGATCTCATTTACTCCCCTCTCCTTTCTTTTATTGTTTATCACTCACATATATGTGTATGTGTATAAGTATGATTCAGTGTACATTCTTAAAAATTTTTTTTGCTGTGAATATCTAATATATTTACAATACCTTGATAAATATCTATGTCTAGACTATAATGTGATAATTATTTTATGATCATCAAATGACGAAAAAAAATTATAGACTCTACTGAAGAAATGGACCTCAACATAGTACTCTCAGGCACTTATAAACGATTTTTATTCTTATTTATAAAATGCATTAGACATTAATAGGTAAGAAAATCTAATGCAGTTTCCCTTCTGATGATATTTTTTCACAGTAGCATAGAAAGTGTCACATATAGTATAATTGTTGCTTTATAGCATAGCAACTAACTAATATGGTCTGTAATAGGAACAAGGTAAGGGACTCCAGACTGCTTCCCAGTCATGAATAGTTTGTCTTATCACTTAAATAAAACAGTTTTTAGGGTTAGAAAATAATATGTACTTTCATATAATAAGGTTATGATTATGTTTCTGTAAATTCATGGCAGTATCTAAATGCACTTTATGTAAAGATAATGAAGATTTTAAGATAATGCAAATAATAAAACTGACCTTGTAAAATAATTTTAAATGAATATCATTACAGTGCTAAGACTTATTGAGTGCAATTAAAGTTTATCTTACCTTTCACAGATAAAAATGTTCCTTTTCCAAATGCTATTGCAAACTTTTTTAATCCACAGTAATACACGGCTTCGTCTGATGTTTCCACATTAGTAATTTTCAAATTGCAGCTTCCTATTAAATTCTCCACGGTAAACCTTGGCGAGTTGAACTGATCTTCAAAAATGGGATTTTTTACTACTTTCTGGACTGTGACCATTGCACGAGGCTCATGTCCTAATGCTTGTTTGTACCAAATGATGGGATCAGTGTCTCCTTCTTCCACTCGAAGGCAATGTAGAGTCACGTTGTCTCCAGAAGCTGCAGTGATCACTGGGTTCGGCTGATTGACGATGTTCATTTGTGCAGAATCTAGTGTTAGGTGTCACAGAACAAATATTTTTTATATCTAAATGCCCCAAAACCTTTAAGACATTCAATAAAATGTCGTATGGCTTTGCTGGTTATACATTTAGCCACTAGGACTATTTCAAATAGTGAACTAAATAAGAGTTTAAGCAATTAAATGAACCATAGACTGGCCATAACTAGTTTAAATTGAGTAAATAATGTAATTTATTTAATTGCAATTCTTAAGAAAACCTGCATGTTATAATATAAATGTTATACATTACAAAACTATGATCACTCACTTGTATGACTAAAAAGCAGCATTGTAATCCACATCAGCATCACCATCTTAAACCCCAACTTTGTATATGAGCATGTCCTTTCAACAAACTGTCTTATAGTCCAACTGAGCATGAGGGGCGTTACTGAGAGTTTAAGGCATCTGGAGGCTCAGCCCCCTGACCAGTGTATGTGGGGTCGGGGCGTCACCTCCAAGGTGAAAACAAAACAAATTCACAGTACAAATACTATCACTAAATGAATGTTGTGAATGTGAATGGTTGGCTTGGGAAAACCTTCCCATGGTGAAATTTTGACATTTTCCACTAGGCTTGAGTAATAAAAATATACATTCCCTTCTTGTATGTAGCTCAACCACAAGTGAAGTTCCAGCATTTTAAAGTCTGCTTACTACCAAAAAAGGAAAAGAAATGACATTTGAAAAAAATTCCATCTCACTGACATTTTACGCCCTCATATAAAGACATCAGAATATGATTGACATTTTACTGCTCCTGAACCCACTGCTGCAACGGTACAAACCACACTGTGAACACCAATTTCAGATAAGACACAAGTGGAACCTTATGCAGTAGTTCGATCATCAAGCTACACAAATTCTTACTTGTGTTTGCCAATTTTATGTTCGAGATATTTTGGCTAACTACGTCTCTGACCAGGATAAAGCAATGAATTTCTGAAGATGATCAAATTAATTAATGAACTTTTGACCATGCTGGTGATTTTTACCCACATTTGACCTTTTCTACCACTCAATATGCATTCTCTTAACATTATTCTTGACATAACAGCTTATGCCATACTGTCAGGTCAACTTGTTCTGCAAACTCAACTTCCCAGAATGCACCGCAGCATACAAACATGGCTGCTATGGACGACAATCACCAGCACAACACTCAACTGACCCTAAACCAGCTGAAAGCAGCCTTCACCACAGCTCCCATACTGAAACACCCTGATCTGTTAAAACCCTTCAGTGTAGAAGTGGATGCTTCAGAAACAGGAGTACGAGATGTCTTATCACAAAGATTTTGAGAAAAGCCCAAGCTTCATCCAGTGTTCTATTTCGTCAAAACACTCACATAAGCTGAACAGAGAGCTGTTGGCTGTAAAACTGACCCTTTAGGAGTTTTGTCACTGGCTAAAGGGGGCCGCTCATTCATTCACCATTTTTACTGGCCATGAAAACCTTGAATACCTCAAAACTGTGAAACATCTTAACCCTCGCCAGGCCCGATGGTCACTGTTCTTCATTTGGTTCCAGTTCACCCTCTCTTATCGACTTGGCTCCAAGAATACTAAAGCTGATGCCCTGCATGCAGCCTGTCCTCATAAAAGCAGTGAGGGTGCTCATTCTGCCTCCATATTGTTTATGGGAGCTATTACCTGTGAACAAGACTGAGCTTATCGCCTGCACCCCTCCACATCAGGTTCCTTATCCATGTAAATCGTTCCCATTCACCCACTCACACACACACTCACACAAGGGGCTAGCCTGCCATCAGGAGCAACTTAGGGTTCAGTGTCTTGCCCAAGGACACTTTGGCATGTGGGCCGGAGATTGAACCACCAACCCTGCAATTAGTAGACAATCTGCAAGTTCAACTCAACTCAAGTAGGCACACAACTCCATAGCCACTGGCCACCCAGGGACCCAACGTACTTACCACCTCCTATGAGACAGGTACTGGTGGTGCAACATGCTCGCTGGTGACCCAACATGCTCGCATGCTCATGTTTCCCCCTGTTCTGCCTGTGCCCAAGCCAAGGTCCCCCAAACTCTGCCAGCTAGTAAGGTGCTGCCCCTGCCCATATCATAGAGGTCCTGGTCACACATTGCTATAGATTTCATTACTGATCTTCCAGAGTCACAGGGCCACAACACCATCCTGGTAATTGTCAACTTGTTCTCAAAGTCACTCTGCCTCATTCCTCTGCCTGGCTTACCCACTGCCTTCACAACAGCTGAACCCCTCTTTAACCATGTATTCAGTTTTTTTTGGGATGTCAGAGGACATTATGAGTCACAGAGGCACTCAATTCACCTTTCAAGTTTGGGCCAGTTTCATAGGCAAGCAAGGGGTAACTGTCAGCAAAACCTCTGGATACCACACACAGACCAACAGACAGGGGGAGAGAGCCAACCAGGAGATCGGCCACTGCTTGAGAACATTCTGTGCTAACAACCAAGAGGATTGGTCCTGGCTTCTGCCTTTGGCAGAATATGCTCAGAACTCATGACACTCGAAAACCCAACTCACTCCCTTTCAGTGCATACTTGGGTATGTGACCCCGTTATTTCCCTGGAATGCCAACCTGACCGATTCACCAGCAGTGGATAACTGGTTCCAAAGGAGTGAACAAGTATGGGAACAAGTACCCATCAATGCTTGAAACAAGTAGCTCAGTCCATTAAAGAAACCACTGACTAGCTTTGAGGAGAGAACCCTCTTTATCAACCCAGGGACAGAGTCTGGTTAGCCACTAAGGACTTCTGTCCACTCCAAGCCTGTCAGAAACTAAGACCCAGGACTATTTTGGTCCTATCAAATCCTGAAACAAACAAAGTTACATTTAAACTAGACCTGCCACGCCACTGCCACATTGCTCCTTTGTTGCATCTTTCCTGCCTGAAACCCATAATACCAGGACCCCTAGCCACTGACATGCCTCAAGACACCCATCCAGCTCCCCTCGACATTAATGGCCAGTTAGCATATTTACCATTTAGCATGGGTACCTGCACAAGTCATTCTTGACCCCAACCTGTGCCAGGAGTTCCATGTCAACCTAGGGGGAGGCCCAGAAAGAGTAGTGCACCTGGAGTGAGCCCTTCGGGTGGTGGGGGTATCTCTGACAGGTCAACTCCTTCCTCGAACTCAACTTTCCAAACATACCGCGCCATACAAACATGGCCTCTACGGACTACAATCCCCAGCACAACACTCAAACAGGATGTTCATCATCTCATGAGTTTTGATCACACACACACATGTTTCCAATTACACTCACACCCTATGTAAACAGACCTTGGTCGTTCAATCAGTGCAAAGTAATGCTCAGTGTGCTCAGTCTTTTATTCATTGATTGTTATCCTGTTTTTTTATTAAAATAAATTTTTTAATTTTTTTAATTTAATTAATTAATTTTTTTTAATGTTTTTGCTTCCTGGTTTTTTGTCCTGGTCTCTGGCACTTGATGCTGTTTGTTACTCACCTGAACCCTTGCCTGCTTTTTGACCTTGCACTTGACTCATGTTTTAGAATTATGTATGAAAAGTAAAGGTAAAAGACATTTTAAACACAGGTAAAGTGAGTGTCCTTCACAATGACCAACTGTATGTGCACATGTCACATCAATAAATGGTTAAATAATTAAAAAACTTCTGCAGCTCTTAGAAAACAGTATTTTTGCATGTCATCTATGAATACACTTGACCTTACCTTAAATATATTAATTAAATTCTTATTTTCTGCATTAATGCATCAACCTATTTATAATCTCATCCATGAAACATCCTTTTCTACGAGTCATACATCATAGGTTATGAAAAATTTACATTTCTGTGTCCGAAAACACACTCAACCCTGTTACCTTGAACAACATGCAAGAGTCAGTCGAGCCTTAATAAGCCTTACACTTAATGCACAGATTTCTAACATTTTGATACTAATATTCATAAGACAGCATTAGAGTCATTAGAGTATAATATTTTATGCCCCCCCCCCACAAACACACACACCCATAACAATGTCTTAAACTCATGTCACTCCTTGACAGAACCAGTTTCAGTGATTTTGAGAATTCAATATCATTCAGCTTTCAGTTTAAATTCAGTCGGAACAATCATTAACAAAACACATCTAATACCTGATAACAGAACAAATGACATTGAATCAGATTAGAGATCAAATCTAAGTTACAGAAGGACGTCGCACATCAGAATATATAATATCTTGAGGTTGTTGTTTCTTCACTCGTCCTCGTTTGGCTCTCCTCTCATTGAAATGTAAGGCAGCGTAATTCAGCTCCACAATGTCACAGTCCTGTAGGAATGGATATGAAATTTTAGATGACATTGCTGAATTCTGACTTTTATTACAAAAACTAATTACTTGTTCATTTATAACATCACGCGTTCACATATCCTGAATATTTACCTGATCGAGCGTCTTGTCTGTCAGAGAACCTTGTTTGAGTCTCACTGTAGAGAAGAAAATTCACATTTTATGATCAGATCTCTATGGTGAGTATTTTCAGAAGGCGTTATTAACTTCAAGAAAGGAAAAACAATGCTAGGGTGGGAATGAGTGTTTATAGCTGCTATAATGTAAGTGATAACACAAATTAACTTCTTTTGTGGACATTCCACAACATTAAATGCAACTTTGAGCGAATAAAAATTATGACGTTTCTTAAATCATAAAAACGTTTAGAGTTGGCAAATTACTGTGATATAAGCAGGATAAACACTCCTGGACGTGGTGCTATAAGAAAAAAAAATCATCTTCAAGATGGTCACAGTAACTCCGTAGATCACATTTTCCTATGAACTTAGATAGAGTTTAAAATAAAGTACTAAATCAGTACTAATTTCTGTACTAAACTCATGACTCAGTGTGTATAAGGGAAATAATAGAATATTATAATAACTTTGTAATAATATATGAACTTTAATAATAGACATAATGCAGACTTACCACTGCGTTGTTTACAGTGTCTCCCTTCACAGGTTATGACAAAGATCAAAGCAAAGATCACGACCACACATACTCCCAAAGCTACAGTGAGGTAGATCAGTACAGGGTTCACAGATCTCTCTGTCACACAGTAAATATCACAATATCAATACTGCTACAACATGTAGACTTTGACTATTTTAGCAACTGCAAATTAACATCAGTAGTTAAAGCAATCAGAAACAAGTACTAGTGGAAAATTCTGGAACATACAATGTAATTGTGCATTTGTTTTAATTCAACTAAAATGTATATGGTTTATTCAAGAACTTAACTGGGAATTTCTACAACAGCCCTGACCATAAACCTAAATATTCTCAAATAATGAACTCAAATAACGGCATAATGGTTACTTCCGCGCTACACCGACACAATCCTTCAGAAAAATGAGACAGAACAATGATTTAAGATGTCGGTTTTGTGAAGTTAGACAACATTGTTCCAGAATTTATTGGATGGCTTAATACAAGTAAATAGGCATAAAGTAGATAGACAAATAACTACTATGGTATGTAGTCTGATTTATGAATGAAAAAAATTGTACTTCCTACCCAACTGTATTTGTGACCCGTTCCCGAAAATGATCTTCCCACACATGGCCACAGCGCAGTAGTAAGTTCCAGTATCATTGAGGCTGAGGATGTTCTTGGAGAAGTTGTACACACAGGTGTGTGTAGAAGAGCTGCTCTCACACTGATGGCTGCTGTTATGATGAGTGTAAATGATTTGAGGATGGGAATGTGGTGGAGCAACTCTGAACCAGAGCACTTGGAGTTCTGCTGATCTGCTCTCAGAGAGAACCGAGCAGTGCAGAGTCACTGACGCTCCTGCAGGAACCGAGTCCGACACGCCGCTCTGGAACACTGAGACGCTTAAATCTGGTTTACCTGTTCAGTGTAATATTGTATAATACATTTAATATGCAGTCCAGAAAGCACCTGCTGTCAATTATAGCATTTTATACCATAGCGCTGTTGAACTCTCAAATCTTATTGACCAGAATATGTTGAGGATAATTAATGAGGATAATTTAATAAGTATTGCATGCACAACTAAATAACTTCATGCCCTGAGACATGCTGATCTGCTGGAGGAACCGAGACCAACAGGGCACTCTAGAGAGCTGACATGTACAGTAATGTTTATAATCAATATTATATAAAATACAAAATATAAATATAAAATATTATCATCAGCAACATGTGAAGCCTTTTTGAACTATGCTAGTATGTATGAAAACACTAATAAAATACTACTCCACCTATTCGGTTATTTAATAAATAATACATTTGGTGCTTTTTACAAAAGGAAAAATATACATGCAACAATAACAATTATTTAAATGATTTAAAGGAGCTGTGTACATTAAAATTCTTACCTTTCACTGATAAAAAAGTTCCTGTTCCAAACTCTTTTCTGTAGTTTAGAGTGCCACAGTAATACATGGCTTCATCTGATGGTTCCACTTTGGCGATTTTTAAATGGCAGCTCCTTTTTTCTTTCTCAATGCTGAATTTTGGTGGCTTGAATTCATCTTCGTAAGTGGGATCAAGATGAACTGTGACCATTACACAAGGCTCATTTCCTACTTTTTGCTTGTACCAAATGATGGCTTCAGTATTTTCCTCACCCAGTCGAAAGCAGTGCAGAGTCACATTATCACCCACATCAGCAGTGATCATTGGGTTCGGCTGATTGATGCGGTTTCTCTGTGCAGAATTTGCTGTTGATAGGTATAGAACAAAACATGTCACACAATAGCACCTTATTCTACCTATAATACAAAGAGATTGTCATTAGTGTACTACGTGCACTTACATTTGAGCAAGAACTTTTTTTTTTTTTATAACAACCAATAAATTGTTATAATATGGTAATATGTTGACAATCCTATGGTATACGATGCATATGATTAACAACCAAGAAAACCACCCACACTTACCAAATTTATTAAAAAGCATCACTGTAATCCACACCAGTGTCATCATCTTCACAGCATGTCTCCTCATGCTAAATAAGGTCAATCTCACTTTGTGGCAAAGATTTATGATGTGGAACTCTGACATCACAGAATTTTCCACATATGATCTAGACTAGCATGATAGCAGCAGTAGATGACTGACTGTAGCTCCTCCTCACACTTTCTTTTCTGAACCTTTCCTCAAATAGGAATTGAAACCTTTTAAGCAACTGACATGAAAAACAAAAATAAGGAAATAAAGTGCGCAAGCCTTTCTGAAAATGTCTTTAAAAAAAAAAAAATCTTTTAGTGTTGAGAAAAGTAATATCTGACCTTTTTTTTTTTTTTTTTGCAGCCATGTGACCAATACTTAGGGCGGTGTCTCGACAGCATTTAAAAGCAGTTTTAGAGCGAATCTGGAAATACAGAATTGCAAGTTGTTGTTGAGAGTTAGTTTTTAGATCGATGAACCTGAATGGCAGTTCAGTAAATAATATTATACAATCTTATCTGTACTTTTGAAATGCTCATTCTCAAACCCCATGCTTTATATAAAACATTTATCATATTACTATTACTTTAATTCTGTTTAATTAGGTTTCATTTATATGGTGTGTTTAACAGTGGATAATAGCCATGTTTCCATCCACCTATTTTTATGCGCATTTTGGATTATCATATATAAAAAAAAAACACTGGATGGAAATGCCAAGATGCGCATAAATTCTAAAAATGTGCATAAAAAACTTATGCGCTCAATTAAGTCGGATAAATTCTTTATCTGATGAGAAGACGTGCGCATAAATTACGATGGAAACACATTTATAGAATAAATTTCTCCATGCAGATCATCAACGAGTGCCTGTAGAATGATTGAGGGCCAACCCTTTCTGTTCAAGTAATTCCTGTAGCCCTTAGCGGGAGACAAAATAGGGATATGGGTTCCATCCAGAGCTCCATATACTTGTGGTACATAATGATAATGAGTCTTTACTGATCACATATACAATTCTTTTCTTCACATACCCCAGCATGTTAGGAGGTTGGGGTCAGAGCACAGGGTCAGCCATGATACAGCACACAAAAGAGATTTTATGGCCTTCCTCAAGGGCCCAACAGTGGCAGCTTGGCAGTGCTGGGCCTTGAACACCCGACCCGCTGATCAGTAATCGAGTGCCTTAACCGTCAAACCACCACTGCCCCTGGTGTACATATTGTACATGGTGTACATGGTGGGTGATGTAGTTGTGTTCAGCAATCTCACGTGTCTCAGCCAGGTCAGGTAATTTTACGTAGTTGCTCATCATCTGTACACGAATGGCCCGACACACAGAATACACACAACTGTGGTTATGCTGACGCCAAATGTCTCCCCCACAACTCTGTATTCGGTGCATGTGGCCAACTTATACAGCGCAAATGGCAATACGTTTTTCAAATCCATAGTCTGTCATCAAAGTGGTTCAGTATAATTACCTCTCAGAACTGTCTTGCACGACTGCGTTCCCAAAGAGCAGGCTCCCGCCTCCGAACGCAGGATAACATGACCGTGTTTATTGTGTTTCATTTTGTAATTTATTATATTCGAAAAAAGGCCCACAGTGGCTTCTCCTACTGCAGCAAATTCATTTTTCTTTTTGATATTGATCCTCTTCTGGGTGAAACTGAATAGTCTGAAGAGTCATTACTCGTTCACAGTATGTCAAGCAGTACTGAATGTGTTGAAAGGATCTTCAGTATGAGCCATAGAGATGTTGTTTTGGTTTTAGCTTTAAATCTATAGAATCCAAGTGAAGTATCCACTGAATACTGAATAAACTGCAGTGTGAACTGCTTTCAGTGAGTGAAATCTATAGGCTATCCAAGGAAGAACATTCATAGCTATCTTTAAGGTATTCGTGTGGTATTGTCCACAGCAATCTCATGGCAAACAATCTTCAGGCTATCTACAGTATATGGGGCCATCCTCAGCAGCAGTGATTGATTCTCAGAACCCTCCAGACCTGTGCCTTTACCTAAGAGAGAAGATGTTAACAAAAGGCTTGACTAAACAAATAGGTTTTTTCCTAGCGTTAAAGACTGAGATCAAAAACACTAATTGGAAAGTCGTTCCATCGCTGTGTAAGAAAGGGCTTTGTAAGAAAAAGCTCTACCTCTTACTGTAATCTTCATTATTCTAGGTACCAACAAAGAGCCTGTATATTTTGATTGTATTACTATAATGCTTAATTTTTCAACCTACATAATGACATATTGTCAATAGTCTTTATTAATATTTGCGATTCAAGAGTCTAGTGATTAATTTATCATTATGAGCAAGGTGGTTATACTTTTAACGACTATTTTCAATAAGTAAGGAATAAAACATAATTACCACAATGGTGTGGTGTGATGCTGCACGATGCAAAGCAAAATTTGTGTTAATGCAGCAATTTGACCACGATACAATTTATTTTATTATTATTGAACAACACCTCATGATTTTTAAACATTTATAATTACAATTAATGTTGTGGAATGTTTGCAAAAATAAGTTAGTTCCTGCTATTATTTGCATGATATTCATTCCCAAGATTTTGGAGTTTGGCTGTTGGGATGTGGGTCCATTCACCTACAAAAGCATTAGTAAAATCAAGACTGATGTCAAGCGAGGAGGCCTGGGGTGCAGTCGGTGTTCCAGTTCATCTCAAAGGTGTTCAGTGAGGTTGAAGTTACAGTTCTGTGTAGGCCTTTTGAGTTGTTCCTCTCCTACCATCGAACATCATGTCTCATGGAGCTCGCTTTGTACACAGGGGCATCATGCTGGAACAGATTTGGGCCTCTTGATTCCAGTGAAAGGAAATGTAATGTTATAGCATACTAAGAAATTCTTTACAATTGTGTGCTTTCAACTTTGTTGCAACAGTTTGGGGAAGAATCACATATAGGTGTGGTCAGGTGTCCACAGACCTTTGGCCGTATAGTGTATGTTTAATTAATAATAATAATAATAATACATCAAAGAACACAGAAAAAAAACAAAACAAACCCAGAATGTTGGGCAAGAAAGTAAGTAAAGAAAATATATAAAGTAAAATTGCTACTAATATTTTAGTAAAACTTATTTGAATAATAAACTTGAAAAAACAAGGTTTCAACAACAATGACAATGAAAATATATACATTAGGTTTCCAGATTAATAGTCACTAGATAGTATCGGTATCTGTGTTCAGTTCTCATACAGGAAGTAGACGTGGTCTAAATAAGAAGGATTAAAATTTATTTTATTCTGAATCCTAATGCTATGCCTTCAGAAACACTGAAAACAAACCTGAGTTCTCCTGGAAAAAAAAAAACATTTTCTAACTTTTTGAATCTAATATTCATAGCAATCCATAAGGCAGGGTAACTGCCTTTAATTTAAAAAACAAACAAACAAACAAAAAACAACCAATATCTTAAGTTGAACCTAACCTAACTGAAACTGCTTTCTCATGTCACTCCTTGACAGATCCAGTGTTCCAGGGTTTCAGTGATTTTGAGACTTCTAGTTTAAATTCAACCTGAACAATCATTAATAAAAACACAAATGAAACTGATAACAGAACTAATGACACTGAATCAGATTAGAGATCAAATCTACGTTACAGAAAGACCTCGCACATCAGAATATATAATGTCTTGAGGTTGTTCTTTCTTCACTCGTCCTCGTTTGGCTCTCCTCTCATTGAAATGTAAGGCAACGTAATTCAGCTCCACATTGTCACAGTCCTGTAGGAATGGATATTAGATCATCAAACTTTAGAATTATTATACTTTTAGTGGAAATCCTTAAAAAGCATTCGCATGTACCTACATATGCTGAATATTTACCTGATTGAGGGTCTTTTCCGTCACAGAACCTTGTATGCATCTCACTGTAGAAAAGTAAAGGGAAGATTACAAGGGCATCTCTATAGTGAGACCTGCTTTTCATCTAGAATCAATTTTTTATTTTTTATTTTACTTCCTATGTCCAGAAAGTGTTGATTAATTTTCTATAACAACAGTTCTGACAGTAGTGCAGTTACAAATCATAGCTTTATTTGCATTTATTCTTATTAACTTCAAAAGACAGAACATGAGAGGCTGGTGAGGCAAACAATTGTTTATAGCTGCTATAAACAATGTTTCATATTATTAAATGCAACTATAAATTGATAAAAAATTATGAGCTGTTATTCTTTTAATAAATGAAAAATAAATTGATTGGAAATTGCCGTGGTATGAGGAATAAAACAGTTTAGGATATGCGGTTATTGGAAAATAACTAAAACTTCAGGGTGGTAACAGTAACTCTGCTTTGTACCAGATCAGTATATGTAATAAACTGGAACATGGTGTATATATTGCCATATTTATAGATACAGTGAACTAACAGACTCATGACTCAGTGTATATAAAGAAAATAATCTAATATTATAAAAGCTTGCAATAATATAATAACTTAAATAATAGCCAAAATGTCGATGTACCCCTGCGTTTTTCAAAGTGTCTCCATCCACAGGTTATGACAAAGATCAAAGCAAAGATCACGACCACACACACTCCCAAAGCTACAGCAAGGTAGATCACTACAGGATCCCCAGATCTCTCTGTCACACAGTAAATATCACAATATTAATACTGCTACAACTTTTAGACACAAAAGAAACTTATTGGTTATGTAAGCAGTTCAAGAAATCAGAAAATAAGAAATAATGGGTTTTTCAATAAATATCACAATATCAATACTGATACAGCCAAAAACTATGAAAATCTTATGAGTGTTGGAATTATTTACAAACTCAAATTATTTACAAATTAATTACACAAATTACACACTAATTACACATTACACTCATTTTAATTGGGTTGAAAAAAATGAAAAAAAAAAATGTTGCAACTGTAGAAATACTGATTTTGAGATCGTTACTGGGAATTTAAATGCCACGTTCACCATACAGTATGGCTCTGACCATGTCCTTTCATAATTGTTTCTGCTCTTATATGAACTCAAATATCAAAATCAGTGGTTACTTCTACACTAAACCAACTCATTTCTTCAGGTTATTGACAATGATAGTACAATGAGATGTAGGTTTTGTGGAAAAATATAAATATTTGTAATTTGACAACATTGTGCCAGAACGTTGGAGGTAAAAGCCAAATAATGAATACATACTCTAATTTATCAGCAAAACATCATACTTCTTACCCAACTGTACTCGTGTCCCGTTCCCAAAAATGATCTTCCCACACACGGCCACAGCACAGTAGTAAGTTCCAGTATCACTGAGGCTGAGGATGTTCTTGGAGAAGTTGTACACACAGGTGTGTGTAGAAGAGCCGCTCTCACACTGATGGCTGCTGTTGTCATGAGTGTAAATGATTTGAGGATGGGATTGTGGTGGAGCAGCTCTGAACCAGAGCACTTGGAGTTCTGCTGATCTGCTCTCAGAGAGAACCGAGCACTGCAGAGTCACTGACGCTCCTGCAGGAACCGAGTCCGACACGCCGCTCTGGACCACTGACACTTTTACATCTCCATCACCTGTTCAGTGTAATAGCTTAGTAAGGCCCTAGTTTTTTTTTTTATGCCTACAGTATTATAATATAATATACACACCATCATACATGTAAAAATAAATTTGATGTTTAAGAAAAGGACAAATAAAACTAATTAAAATGAAGCTATGCATATAAAAATTCTCACCTTTCACTGCTAAAAATGTTCCCTTTCCAAACCTTATAAAAAATTTTCTATATCCACAGTAATACACGGCTTCATCTGATGGTTCCACGTTGGCAATTTTCAAATGGAAGCCTTTTTCTTTTATTTCTTTCTCAATACTGAATTTTGGTGGATTGAATTCTTTCTCATAACTGGGTTCATGCTGAACTGAAACCATTACATGAGGTTCGTGTCCGACTTTTTGTTTGTACCAGACGATGGAATGGGTATTTTCCTCTCCCAGTCGAAAGCAGTGCAGAGTCACGTTCTCACCCACATCAGCAGTGATCATTGTGTTCGGTTGATTGACGCCCTCACTCTGTGTAGAATCTGCTGTTTGGAGTTTATGCAGAAAACATCAACAAATGCACCCAAAATTTATTCCACCTATAATACACATAGATTTCCTTTGGTGTAAAAATAAAATGTTGTTTGTCTTTAAATAAATTCCTGCTACCAGTATTTATGGAGATATACAACAGTGTTTGAAAGTAGGTTTCAAGCAAATCTGTTTTTTTTTCTTCCTAGCAAGAAATAACAACCTAATAAACTGTCCATTCAGTGTATAATGCTATATAATCATAGCTGAACTTTTCGAACACTTAATCGTTCAGCCTGCACAATGATCCTTATTACAGCAACATGCATGTTATCAGAAAACTACAAAATGGTCCACACTTACCAATTTTATTAAAAAGCATTGCTGTAATCCACATCAGCATCATGATCTTCAGTCTGAGGTCTGTGTATAACATGTCTCCTCTTGCCACACTGTCAGATGGTCAAACTGAGCACATGGCACTTTGTGCAAAATATTTATGACGTGAAACTCTGACATCACAGAATTTTCCACATACGGTCTACACTAGAAAGCAGACAGCGGTAGCTACCTGACTGTGGCCCCTCTTCACACTTTTTTTTTGATCCTTGCTGTGGTTTTGATTTAGTTTTTATATCAAAGAACCTAATAAACTGGCAGTTCAGTAAATTATGTTTTTTTTTTTTTTTTTTTAAAGAATGAAATCTTATCTGAACTGTTCAAATACAAATTCTAAAACCTCAGGTTTTAATAGGCTTTTAAAATAATATATAATACTATAATATTTAGTTTTTAACATGCACTGTCATATTGTCAGTGGTCTTCTATTAATAATTGCAGTTAATGATTCTATTAAACTCAATTAAAATTATGGCTAAGATCAAGTATTTTTAATGCTTTTAAATATTATTTTCAAAAAGTAAGGAATAAAACATGATGGGGTGAGCTGTAATAGGAAATTAATCCCATTATTTTAGTGGACCATATGGAGCAGCAACCATATAAATAAAAGCACTTTTTTTTTTTTTTTGTAAATTTAAGACAACAACAACAACAACAACAAGAACAACAACAAGCCTGACTAGAGTGCAACCTATTTATATCTGTATTCTGTCTTTGTATTCAGTTACAGTGCCCTCCACTAATATTGGCACCCTTGGTAAATATGAGCAAAGAAGGCTGTGAAAAATTGTGTTTATTGTTTAAACTTTTGATTTTTTGTAAAAAAAAAACAAAAAAACAAAAACAAAACAAATCACAAAAATACTCTGCTCTCATGGATATCCAACAATTGCAAAAACAACACAGGTTTAACAAAAAAAAAATCTTTGTTAAATATAGGTATGCAGCAATTATTGGCACCCGTATGAATTCATATGAGAAAAATATATTTGAAGTACATTCCCACTGATTTTTTTTTTTTTTTTTTACATTTTCTTAGTACATCTGGGTGACTAGGAACAGGAAATTGTTCAACCATGACTTCCTACTCATGATGAACTCTTGAATTTCACTACACTGGGACCAGCAACAGAAGAGACGAATAGGACCGCCTTTTGAAATTATCTACCAATCAGTGCATTAGTTCACTTGTTGCCAGGTAGAACTCCTTGCATGGCCAATCACATCAAAGAAAGACCATAGTGAGCTACTTTAACAAATCATGGTTTTCAGTTCATAACACTTAAAATCTTAAGTTTATGTGTTTTGTAGGTAAATAATTTAAACAAACATAGATTTTTGATTTAGATGTCCAAAATACAACATTTTAAGTAATGTTTAGTCATGATTACTTGAGTGTTTAAGTAAAGATGACATTAAGATTTACAGTGTGGCAGAAAGCTTAAAATGGGCAGTGGTTGGATCTTCCAGCAGGACAATGATCCAAAACATACATCAATATCAACAAAAAATTCTTTACTGACCACAAAATCAAGGTCCTGCCATGACCCTCCCAGTACCCTGACTCGAACTCCATAGAAAACCTGTGGGGTGAACTGAAGAGGAGAGTCTACCAGCATGTTATAGGAGAAGACTCAGAGCTGTTATCTTGGCAAAGGGAGGTAGCACAAAGTATTGACTATAAGGGTGCCAATAATTGTTGCACATCTATTTTTAACAAAGATATTTTTTTGGATAAACAAGTGTTGTGCTTCCAATTGCTTGATATGCATGAGAGCAGAGTATTTTTGTGAATCTTTTAAACAAAAGATCAAAAGATTAAACAATAAAGACAAATTTTCACAGCCTTTTTTGCTCATATTTACCAAGGGTGCCAATATTAGTGGACGGCACTGTACATTCCTACTTTACATGCGAGAGTCACTCTAACCTTAGCTACTTTTACTCAGGATGGTTGATGAATGGATGCTTCTAACGTTGTGATACTAATCTTCACAAGACAGCATGAGAGGAGGGTAATTTTATACTTTTTTATTGTTTCCACACTCTTAACACTGTCTTAACCTGCTTTCTTATGGCACGCCTTCACACTCCAGTGTTCCAGTGTTTCAGAGATTTTGAGACTTCTAGATCATACAGATTTCAGTTTAACAATCATTAACAAAAACATATCTACAGTACAAATGAAACCTGATAACAGAACTAATGACACTGAATCAGATTAGAGATCAAATCTAAGTTACAGAAGGACGTCGCACATCAGAATATATAACGTCTTGAGGTTGTTGTTTCTTCACTCGTCCTATTTTGGCTCTCCTCTCATTGACATGTAAGGCAGCATAATTCAGCTCCACACTGTCACAGTCCTGTAGGATGGATATTAGATCATCAAACTTTAGAATTATTACACTTTTAGTGGAAATTCTTAAAAAGCATTCACATGTACCTACATATACTGAATATTTACCTGATTGAGGGTCTTGTCCGTCACAGAACCTTGTTTGCGTCTCACTGTAGAAAAGTAAAGAGAAAATTACAAGGGCATCTCTATAGTGAGACCTGCTTTTCATCTACAATCACTTTTTTTTATTTACTTTACAAATCATAGCTTTATTTGCATTTTTTCTTAATAGCTTCAAAAGACAGAACATGAGAGGCTGGTGAGGCAAACAATTGTTTATAGCTGCTATAAACAATGTTTCATATTATCATATGCAACTGCATATGGATAAAAATGATGAGCTGTTATTCTTTTAATAAATGAAAAATAAATTGATTGGAAATTGCCGTGGTATGAGGAATAAAACAGTTTAGGATATGCGGTTATTGGAAAATAACTAAAACTTCAGGGTGGTAACAGTAACTCTGCTTTGTACCAGATCAGTATATGTAATAAACTGGAACATGGTGTATATATTGCCATATTTGTAGATACAGTGAACTAACAGACTCATGACTCAGTGTATATAAAGAAAATAATCTAATATTATAAAAGCTTGAATTATATAATAAGTTAAATAATAGCCAAAATGTCGACTTACCCCTGCGTTTTTCAAAGTGTCTCCATCCACAGGTTATGACAAAGATCAAAGCAAAGATCACGACCACACACAATCCCAAAGCTACAGCGAGGTAGATCACTACAGGATCCACAGATCTCTCTGTCACACAGTAAATATCACAATATTAATACTGCTACAACTTTTAGACACAAAAGAAACTTATCAGTTATGTAAGCAGTTCAAGAAATCAGAAAATAAGAAGTAATGGGTTTTTCAGTAAATTGTAGCAAACATTTTTTCTTTAAATTACATAATAAAGCATTTGTCCTAAAAAGATGATTCTCTGGTGAAATTTTTTAATTCATATGAGAAAAATGTATTTGAATTGTTCAAGCACGTCTTCCTGAACTGAAGAGGAGAGTCCACCAGCATGGAAAAATAACTGCTGTGTATGCTGGTTTATCAATAAAACGTCATACTACTCACTCACCTGTACTTGTGTCCTGTTCCCAAATTTATTGGATATCCCAGTACAAGTAAATAGGCAGAGAGTAGATAGAAAAATAACGAAGAAAAAATTATATGTCTTACCCAACTGTACTCGTGTCCCGTTCCCAAAAATGATCTTCCCACACACGGCCACAGCGCAGTAGTAAGTTCCAGTATCACTGAGGCTGAGGATGTTCTTGGAGAAGTTGTACACACAGGTGTGTGTAGAAGAGCCGCTCTCACACTGATGGCTGCTGTTGTGATGAGTGTAAATGATTTGAGGACGGGGTTGTGGTGGAGCAGCTCTGAACCAGAGCACTTGGAGATCTGCTGATCTGCTCTTAGAGAGAACCGAGCACTGCAGAGTCACTGACGCTCCTGCAGGAACCGAGTCCGACACGACGCTCTGGAACACTGACACTTTTACATCTCCATCACCTGTTCAGTGTAATACAGTGAGGGAAAAAAGTATTTGATCCCCTGCTGATTTTGTACGTTTGCCCACTGACAACGAAATGATCAGTCTATAATTTTAATGGTAGATTTATTTGAACAGTGAGAGACAGAATAACAACAAGAAAATCCAGAAAAACGCATGTCAAAAATGCTATAAATTGATTTGCATTTTAATGAGGGAAATAAGTATTTGACCCCCTCTCAATCAGAAAGATTTCTGGCTCCCAGGTGTCTTTTATATAGGTAACGAGCTGAGATTAGGAGCACACTCTTAAAGGGAGTGCTCCTAATCTCAGCTCGTTACCTGTATAAAAGACACCTGTCCACAGAAGCAATCAATCAATCAGATTCCAAACTCTCCACCATGGCCAAGACCAAAGAGCTCTCCAAGGATGTCAGGGACAAGATTGTAGACCTACACAAGTCTGGAATGGGCTACAAGACCATTGCCAAGCAGGTTGGTGAGAAGGGGACAACAGTTGGTGTGATTATTCGCAAATGGAAGAAACAAAAGAACTGTCAGTCTCCCTCGGCCTGGGGCTCCATGCAAGATCTCACCTCGTGGAGTTGCAGTGATCATGAGAACAGTGAGGAATCAGCCCAGAACTACACGGGAGGATCTTGTCAATGATCTCAAGGCAGCTGGGACCATAGTCACCAAGTAAACAATTGGTAACACACTACGCCATGAAGGACTTAAATCCTGCAGCACCCGCAAGGTCCCCCTGCTCAAGAAAGCACATATACATGCCCGTCTGAAGTTTGCCAATGAACATCTGAATGATTCAGAGGACAACTGGGTGAAAGTGTTTTGGTCAGATGTGACCAAAATGGAGCTCTCTGGCATCAACTCAACTCGCCGTGTTTGGAGGAGGAGGAATGCTGCCTATGACCCCAAGAACACCATCCCCACTGTCAAACATGGAGGTGGAAACACTATGCTTTGGGGGTGTTTTTCTGCTAAGGGGACAGGACAACTTCACCGCATCAAAGGGACGATGGACGGGGTCATGCACCGTCAAATCTTGGGTGAGAACCTCCTGCCCTCAGCCAGGGCACTGAAAATGGGTCGTGGATGGGTATTCCAGCATGACAATGACCCAAAACACACGGCCAAGGCAACAAAGGAGTGGCTCAAGAAGAAGCACATTAAGGTCCTGGAGTGGCTTAGCCAGTCTCCAGACCTTAATCCCATACCAAATCTGTGGTGGGAGCTGAAGGTTCGAGCTGCCAAACATCAGCCTCGAAACCTTAATGACTTGGAGAGGATCTGCAAAGAGGAGTGGGACAAAATCCCTCCTGAGATGTGTGCAAACCTGGTGGCCAACTACAAGAAACGTCTGACCTCTGTGATTGCCAACAAGGGTTTTGCCACCAAGTACCAAGTCATGTTTTGCAGAGGGGTCAAATATTATTTCCCTCATTAAAATGCAAATCAATTTATAACATTTTTGACATGCGTTTTTCTGGATTTTCTTGTTGTTATTCTGTCTCTCACTGTTCAAATAAAGCTACCATTAAAATTATAGACTGATCATTTCTTTGTCAGTGGGCAAACGTACAAAATCAGCAGGGGATCAAATACTTTTTTCCCTCACTGTAGCTTAGTAAGGTCCTAGTTTTTTTTTTTTTTATGCCTACAGTATTATAATATAATATACACACCATCATACACGTAAAAATAAATTTGATGTTTAAGAAAAGGACATATAAAACTAATTAAAATGAAGCTATGCATATAAAAATTCTCACCTTTCACTGCTAAAAATGTTCCCTTTCCAAACCTTATAAAAAATTTTCTATATCCACAGTAATACATGGCTTCATCTGATGGTTCCACGTTGGCAATTTTCAAATGGAAGCCTTTTTCTTTTATTTCTTTCTCAATGCTGAATTTTGGTGGATTGAATTCTTTCTCATATTTGGGTTCATGCTGAACTGAGACCATTACACAAGGTTCATGTCCGACTTTTTGTTTGTACCAGACGATGGAATCGGTATTTTCCTCTCCCGGTCGAAAGCAGTGCAGAGTCACGTTCTCACCCACATCAGCAGTGATCATTGTGTTCGGTTGATTGACGCCCTCGGTCTGTGTAGAATCTGCTGTTTGGAGTTTACGCAGAAAACATCAACAAATGCACCCAAAATTTATTCCACCTATAATACACATAGATTTCCTTTGGTGTAAAAATAAAATGTTGTTTGTCTTTAATAAATTTCTGCTACCAGTATTTATGGAGATATATAACAGTGTTTGAAAGTAGGTTTCAAGCAAATCTGTTTTTTTTTTCCTAGCAAGAAATAACAACCTAATAAACTGGCCATTCAGTGTATAATGCTATAAAATCATAGCTGAACTTTTCGAACACTTAATCGTTCAGCTTGCACAATGATCCTTATTACAGCAACATGCATGTTATCAGAAAACTACAAAATGGTCCACACTTACCAATTTTATTAAAAAGCATTGCTGTAATCCACATCAGCATCATCATCTTCAGTCTGAGGTCTGTGTATAACATGTCTCCTCTTGCCACACTGTCAGATGGTCAAACTGAGCACATGGCACTTTGTGCAAAATATTTATGACGTGAAACTCTGACATCACAGAATTTTCCACATACGGTCTACACTAGAAAGCAGACAGTGGTAGATACCTGACTGTGGCCCCTCTTCACACTTTTTTGATCCTTGCTGTGGTTTTGATTCAGTTTTTATATCAAAGAACCTAATAAACTGTCAGTTCAGTAAATGTTTTTTTTTTTTTTTTTTTTTTTTTAAAGAATGAAATCTTATCTGAACTGTTCAAATACAAATTCTAAAACCTCAGGTTTTAATAAGCTTTTAAAAAATATATAATACTATAATATTTAGTTTTTAACATGCACTGTCATATTGTCAGTGGTCTTCTATTAATAATTGCAGTTAATGATTCTATTAAACTCAATTAAAATTATGGCTAAGATCAAGTATTTTTAATGCTTTTAAATATTATTTTCAAAAAGTAAGGAATAAAACATGATGGGGTGAGCTGTAATAGGAAATTAATCCCATTATTTTAGTGGACCATATGGAGCAGCAACCATATAAATAAAAGCACTTTTTTTGTTGTTGTAAATTTAAGACAATAAGAACAACAACAAACCTGACTAGAGTGCAACCTATTTATATCTGTATTCTGTCTTTGTATTCAGTTACAGTGCCCTCCACTAATATTGGCACCCTTGGTAAATATGAGCAAAGAAGGCTGTGAAAAATTGTGTTTATTGTTTAAACTTTTGATTTTTTGTAAAAAAAAAAATCACAAAAATATTCTGCTCTCACAACACAGGTTTAACAAAAAAAAATATCTTTGTTAAATATAGGTATGCAGCAATTATTGGCACCGGTATGAATTCATATGAGTAAAATATATTTGAAGTACATTCCCATTGATTTTTTTTTACATTCTTAGTACACCTGGGTGACTAGGAACAGGAAATTGTTCAACCACAACTTCCTACTTATGATGAACTCTTGAATTTCCCTACACTGGGACCAGCAACAGAAGAGATGAATAGGACCGCCCTTCGCAATTATCTACCAATCAGTGCATTAGTTCACTTGTTGCCAGATAGAACTCCTTGCATGGCCAATCACATCAAAGAAAGACCATAGTGAGCTACTTTAACAAATCATGGTTTTCAGTTCATAACACTTGAAATCTTAAGTTTATGTGTTTTGTAGGTAAATAATTTAAACAAACATAGATTTTTGATTTAGATGTCCAAAACGCAACATTTTAAGTAATGTTTAGTCATGATTACTTGAGTGTTTAGTAAAGATGACATTAAGATTTACAGTGTGGCAGAAAGCTTAAAATGGGCCGTGGTTGGATCTTCCAGCAGGACAATGATCCAAAACATACATCAACATCAACACAAAAATTCTTTACTGACCACAAAATCAAGGTCCTGCCATGACCATCCCAGTCCCCTGACTCGAACCCCATAGAAAACCTGTGGGGTGAACTGAAGAGGAGAGTCCACCAGCATGGACCTTGAAATGTGAAGGATCTGGAGAGATTCTGTATGGAGGAACGCTTGCCATGTATTCTCCAACCTCATCAGGCGTTATAGGAGAAGACTCAGAGCTGTTATCTTGGCAAAGGGAGGTAGCACAAAGTATTGACTATAAGGGTGCCAATAATTGTTGCACACCTATTTTTAACAAAGATATTTTTTTTGATAAACATGTTTTGTGCTTCCAATTGCTTGATATGCATGAGAGCAGAGTATTTTTGTGAATTTTTTAAACAAAAGATCAAAAGATTAAACAATAAAGACAAATTTTCACAGCCTTTTTTGTTCATATTTACCAAGGGTGCCAATATTAGTGGAGGGCTCTGTACATTCCTACTTTACATGTGAGAGTCACTCTAACCTTAGCTACTTTTACTCAGAATGGTTGATGAATGGATGCTTCTAACGTTGTGATACTAATCTTCACAAGACAGCATGAGAGGAGGGTAATTTTATGCTTTTTTATTGTTTCCACACTCTTAACACTGTCTTAACCTGCTTTCTCATGGCACGCCTTCACACTCCAGTGTTCCAGTGTTCCAGAGATTTTGAGACTTCTAGATCATTCAGATTTCAGTTTAACAATCATTAACAAGAACACATCTACAGTACTGCTGGCCCAAATTTAGCCTATTACCCGAAAACACTTAAAATTCAACACAGAAGCAAATACTCACATCTCCAAACCCAGTTGGAGATAGAAAAAAAAGACACCAGCCGTGAGTGAGAAGAAGCAAAGGTATAGATTTATTGGTTCCATTCCACCACATGAGATCCACACCGATGAGAATTCTCAGAAATGATCTGACACCCGGAACTCAAGCTCCAGTATTTATACTGTATTTACACAGTAGATAACCAATATATTTCAGAGAGACTATGATATCAATACCAATATGGTTAAAAAAGAGCTCATCTACATTACCATTATATTTTGAAAGAGGCTTATCAAATTTACCATTAGGTTCAAAAGTGGAGAGAGACAAAACAATTTAGAGAGACCTTGGTCTCACTATTATCTCGCGGGGGGGGGGGGGGGGGGGGGGGCAGCTTGACTCAGCTACCCTTATAAATGGCTCCTAATAGTTTTCTCTTAAAATTAAGGCCTTCCTTGCGAGACAAGAATCTTCACCATCTGAATTATGAGTAAGTTACATTTTTCTGTATTTCTGGTTTATAATTTATTTTCATATTTGCTCTATATCTCTATTTTATATATAGTTATACTGCTTGCAAAATGTTTTACTGTACTTCCTACTTCAAAATATCATTATATTACCCTTCTACTATCCTACATATCCTACTACTTTTTATAAAGAGTATTTTATATATTTATTTATATATTTTTTTATTATAAGATATTACCCTTATAATATCTTAATACTCCTTTTTATTATTCTTATAAAGTTATAATGTTATGTGTGTGTGAGAGAGAAAGACAGAGTGTGTGTGTGTGTGTGTGTGTGTGTGTGTGTGTTATGTCTACATGCCCGTCCTTGACTGTACGAGAGTGTGTGTGTGTGTGTTTGCACTCCTCAGCTCTTATACTTCTTTTTGACTTTTTGACTAATAAACCATAGTGTGTTACACTTAAAAGATCTTAAAGTGTGAATCCAATTCGTCAATATCCGCCTAATACCGCTTCTGTGTGTCTAGGTGCCCGTTGTCATTTTTCCTTCTCCCCCCCCCCCCCAGATACAGAATCCACCCCGTGAATGTGTGTATTGACGCCTCTACACAGACAGACCCTCCCTCCAGCTTTCAGTCTGAGGATGATGTCACCTACTCTGATCTGGGCTCTGACCATTCTTCCCTCTTCTCACCTGTCAGTCCGCCGTACTCTCAGTGGTCTCCTTATTTCACCTTTGCTGACTATCCCATGTCCCCAGGACACACCCCATTTTCTTCCCCCTACCGCTCTCCTCAAGATTACGCACCCACCAGTCCTGTGAATTATCAATAAAATTACATATTACTCATACTAGGTCTCCCTCATGTTTATTTCAGGTCATTTTTATCCACAACAGTACAAATGAAACCTGATAACAGAACTAATGACACTGAATCAGATTAGAGATCAAATCTACGTTATAGAACGACCTCGCACATCAGAATATATAACGTCTTGAGGTTGTTCTTTCTTCACTCGTCCTCTTTTGGCTCTCCTCTCATTGAAATGTAAGGCAGCGTAATTCAGCTCCACATTGTCACAGTCCTGTAGGAATGGATATTAGATCATCAAACTGTAGAATTATTACACTTCTAGTGGAAATTCTAAAAAAGCATTCACATGTACCTACATATGCTGAATATTTACCTGACTGAGGGTCTTGTCCGTCACAGAACCTTGTTTGCGTCTCACTGTAGAAAAGTAAAGAGAAAATTACAAGGGCATCTCTATAGTGAGACCTGCTTTTCATCTACAATCACTTAAAAAAAAAAAAAAAAATTACTTCCTATGTCCAGGAAGTATTACAAATCATAGCTTTATTTGCATTTTTTCTTAATAACTTCAAAAGACAGAACATGAGAGGCTGGTGAGGCAAACAACTGTTTATAGCTGCTATAAACAATGTTTCAAATTATCATATGCAACTGCATATGGATAAAAATGATGAGCTGTTACTCTTTTAATAAATGAAAAATAAATTGTTTGGAAATTGCCGTGGTATGAGGAATAAAACAGTTTAGGATATGCGGTTATTGGAAAATAACTAAAACTTCAGGGTGGTAACAGTAACTCTGCTTTGTACCAGATCAGTATATGTAATAAACTGGAACATGGTGTATATATTGCCATATTTGTAGATACAGTGAACTAACAGACTCATGACTCAGTGTACATAAAGAAAATAATCTAATATTATAAAAGCTTGCAATAATATAATAACTTAAATAATAGCCAAAATGTCGACTTACCCCTGTGTTGTTCAAAGTGTCTCCGTCCACAGGTTATGACAAAGATCAAAGCAAAGATCACGACCACACACACTCCCAAAGCTACAGCGAGGTAGATCACCACAGGATCCCCAGATCTCTCTGTCACACAGTAAATATCACAATATTAATACTGCTACAACTTTTAGACACAAAAGAAACTTATCAGTTATGTAAGCAGTTCAAGAAATCAGAAAATAAGAAATAATGGGTTTTTCAATAAATTGCAGCAAACATTTTTTCTTTAAATTACATAATAAAGCATTTGTCCTAAAAAGATGATTCTCTGGTGAAATTTTTAAATGCTGTCGGACAACATTTAACAAAAAATAATATGTTTGTTAAGTATAGGTATACAGCAATTATTGGCACCCGTATGAATTCATATGAGAAAAATGTATTTGAATTGTTTAACCACGACTTCCTACTTATGATGAACTCTTGAATTTCCCTACACTGGGACCAGCAACAGAAGAGATGAATAGGACCGCCTTTCGTAATTATCTACCAATCAGTGCCTTAGTTCACTTGTTGCCAGGTAGAACTCCTTGCATGGCCAATCACATCAAAGAAAGACCATAGTGAGCTATTTTAATAAATCATGGTTTTCAGTTCATAACACTTGAAATCTTAAGTTTATGTGTTTTGTAGGTAAATAATTTAAACAAACATAGATTTTTGATTTAGGTGTCCAAAATGCAACATTTTAAGTAATGTTTAGTCATGATTACTTGAGTGTTTAAATAAAGATGACATTACGATTTACAGTGTGGCAGAAAGCTTAAAATGGGCCGTGGTTGGATCTTCCAGCAGGACAATGATCCAAAACATACATCAATATCAACAAAAAATTCTTTACTGACTACAAAATCAAGGTCCTGCCATGACCCTCCCAGTCCCCTGACCTGAACCCCATAGAAAACCTGTGGGGTGAACTGAAGAGGAGAGTCCACCAGCATGGACAAATAACTGCTGTGTATGCTGGTTTATCAATAAAATGTCATACTACTCACTCACCTGTACTTGTGTCCTGTTCCCAAATTTATTGGATAGCCCAGTACAAGTAAATAGGCAGAGAGTAGATAGAAAAATAACGAAGAAAAAATGATGTCTTACCGAACTGTACTCGTGTCCCGTTCCCAAAAATGATCTTCCCACACACGGCCACAGCGCAGTAGTAAGTTCCAGTATCATTGAGGCTGAGGATGTTCTTGGAGAAGTTGTACACACAGGTGTGTGTAGAAGAGCCGCTCTCACAGTGATGGCTGCTGTTGTGATGAGTGTAAATGATTTGAGGATGGGATTGTGGTGGAGCAGCTCTGAACCAGAGCACTTGGAGTTCTGCTGATCTGCTCTCAGAGAGAACCGAGCACTGCAGAGTCACTGACGCTCCTGCAGGAACCGAGTCCGACACGCCGCTCTGGAACACTGACACTTTTACATCTCCATCACCTGTTCAGTGTAATTAGTAAGGTTGTATTTATTTATTTATTAATTTATTTAGGCCTACAGCATTATAATGTGTGGAATATACACACCATCATACACCTAAAAATAAATTTGATGTTTAAGAAAAGGACATATAAAACTAATTAAAACGAAGCTATGCATATAAAAATTCTCACCTTTCACTGCTAAAAATGTTCCCTTTCCAAATCTTATTAAAAAGTCTCTAAATCCACAAAAATACATGGCTTCATCTGATGGTTCCACGTTGGCAATTTTCAAATGGAAGCCTTTTTCTTTTATTTCTTTCTCAATACTGAATTTTGGTGGACTGAATTCTTTCTCATATTTGGGTTCATGGTGAACTAAGACCATTACACGAGGTTCGTGACCGACTTTTTGTTTGTACCAGACGATGGAATAGGTATTTTCCTCTCCCGGTCGAAAGCAGTGCAGAGTTACGTTCTCACCCACATCAGCAGTGATCATTGTGTTCGGTTGATTGACGCCCTCTCTCTGTGTAGAATCTGCTGTTTGGAGTTTACGCAGAAAACATCAACAAATGCACCCAAAATGTATTCCACCTATAATCCACATAGATTTCCTTTGGTGTAAAAATAAAATGTTGTTTGTCTTTAAATAAATTCCTGCCAGTATTTATGGAGATATACAACAGTGTTTGAAAGCAGGTTTCAAGCAAATCTGTTTTTTTTTTTCCTAGCAAGAAATAACAACCTAATAAACTGGCCATTCAGTGTATAATGCTATATAATCATAGCTGAACTTTTCAAACACTTAATCGTTCAGCCTGCACAATGATCCTTATTACAGCAACATGCATGTTATCAGAAAACTACAAAATGGTCCACACTTACCAATTTTATTAAAAAGCATCGCTGTAATCCACATCAGCATCATCATCTTCAGTCTGAGGTCTGTGTATAACATGTCTCCTCTTGCCACACTGTCAGATGGTCAAACTGAGCACATGGCACTTTGTGCAAAATATTTATGACGTGAAACTCTGACATCACAGAATTTTCCACATACGGTCTACACTAGAAAGCAGACAGCGGTAGATACCTGACTGTGGCCCCTCTTCACACTTTTCTGATCCTTGCTGTGGTTTTGATTTAGTTTTTATATCAAAGAACCTAATAAACTGGCAGTTCAGTAAATTATATAAAAAATTTTTTTTTTTTTTTTTAAAGAATGAAATCTTATCTGAACTGTTCAAATACAAATTCTAAAACCTCAGGTTTTAATAGGCTTTTAAAAAAATATATAATACTATAACATTTAGTTTTTAACATGCACTGTTATATTGTCAGTGGTCTTCTATTAGTAATTGCAGTTAATGATTCTATTAAACTCAATTAAAATTATGGCTAAGATTATTGGCACCCGTATAAATTCATCAATCTCTATCAATCTTCGTTCCTATTCCCAAAAAAGGCGATGTAACACACTACCTTAACTACCGAACCATCGCTATAATATCACATGCCAGCAAGATTCTGTTGAAGATCATACAAAGACGAGTACAGCCTTACGTTGACAGAGAACTTCCAGAAGAACAAGCGGGGTTCAGAAGAGGCCGAGGCACACGTGACATCATCGCAGACGTTCGATGGATGATGGAAAAGGCCAAAGAATACCAGAAGAGTCTGTACATGTGTTTTATTGACTACAACAAGGCGTTTGACTGCATCGATCATGAGAAGCTATGGAAAACACTCAAGAACATGGGTGTACCAGACCATCTGACTAGCCTCATCAGAAATCTATATGGTCAACAAGAAGCAACCATCCGAACAGTATATGGAAACACGGAATGGTTCAGAGTGGAACGAGGCGTCAGACAAGGCTGCATCCTGTCACCGGTCTTGTTCAACTTGTACGCGGAAACAATCTTCAGAAAAGCCGGACTGGACGAGGTCAAAGAAGGGATCAAAATTGGAGGCCGAAACGTGAACAATTTACGGTATGTGGACGACACTACCTTGATAGCGGGCACTGAAGAAGGAATGAAGAACCTACTGCAGACAGTTAAAAGAGAGAGCCAGGAAATAGGACTGTTGCTGAACTTCAAGAATACCAAGGTGATGACTAAGGAAAATTATGATCGATGAACCCTTGACCTGGATGGAGACGAAATTGAAGTTATCAACGACTTCAGCCTACTTGGATCAATGATCAACATGAAGGCAACGACTCTCGAGGAAGTGAAACGAAGAACAGCCATGGGAAAATCAACGATGAAATCATTGGACAGAATTTTCAAATCGAAGGACATTTCTTTGCCCACAAAGACACGACTCAGTTCACAGTCTCATCTTCTCCATTGTAACATATGGCAGTGAGAGCTGGACAGTCAAGAAACAAGAACAGAAAAGAATCTACGCCTTCGAAATGTGGTGCTGGAGATGAATCCTGCCGATACCATGGACAGCCAGATGGACAAATAAATCTATATTGGAGCAAATCAAACCGGATATGTCTCTCGAAGCAAGAATCACCAAACTACGACTTGCCTAATTTGGACACATTGTACGAACAGATCACTCACTGGAGAAGGACGTTATGATGGGGCGCATCGAAGAAATAATAAGAAGAGGAAGACCAGCAACCCGATGGCTTGACAGCATCAAGACAACAACGGAGAAGACCTTGGCCCAACTTATGCAACTGGCACATGATCGATCTTCCTACAGATCGTTCATCCATCAAGTCGCCATGGCTCGGAATCAAGCCTAGGGCCTTCAATTAACTATGAATTCATATGAAAAAAGATATTTGAAGTACATTCGCATTGTTTTTTTTTTTTTTTTTTTTTTTTTTTTTTTTACATTTTCTTAGTACATCTGGGTGACTAGGAACAGGAAATTGTTCAACCACGACTTCCTACTCATGATGAACTCTTGAATTTCACTACACTAGGACCAACAACAGAAGAGACGAATAGGACCGCCTTTCGCAATTATCTACCAATCAGTGCATTAGTTCACTTGTTGCCAGGTAGAACTCCTTGCATGGCCAATCACATCAAAGAAAGACCATAGTGAGCTACTTTAACAACTCATGGTTTTCAGTTCATAACACTTGAAATCTTATGTGTTTTGTAGGTAAATAATTTAAACAAACATAGATTTTTGATTTAGATGTCCAAAATACAACATTTTACGTAATGTTTAGTCATGATTACTTGAGTGTTTAAGTAAAGATAACATTAAGATTTACAGTGTGGCAGAAAGCTTAAAATGGAGCCATGGTTGGATCTTCCAGCAGGACAATGATCCAAAACATACATCAATATCAACAAAAAATTCTTTACTGATCACAAAATCAAGGTCCTGCCATGGCCCTCCCAGTCCCCTGACTCGAACCCCATAGAAATCCTGTGGGGTGAACTGAAGAGGAGAGTCCACCAGCATGGACCTTGAAATGAGAAGGATCTGGAGAGGTTCTGTATGGAGGAACGGTCTCAGATCCCTCGCCATGTATTCTCCAACCTCATCAGGCATTATAGGAGAAGACTCAGAGCTGTTATCTTGGCAAAGGGAGGTAGCACAAAGTATTGACTATAAGGGTGCCAATAATTGTTGCACACCTATTTTTAACAAAGATATTTTTTTGATAAACATGTTTTGTGCTTCCAATTGCTTGATATGCATGAGAGCAGAGTATTTTTGTGAATCTTTTAAACAAAAGATCAAAAGATTAAACAATAAAGACAAATACACAGTCTTTTTTGTTCATATTTACCAAGGGTGCCAATATTAGTGGAGGGCACTGTACATTCCTACTTTACATGCGAGAGTCACTCTAACCTTAGCTACTTTTACTCAGGATAGTTGATGAATGGATGCTTCTAACGTTGTGATACTAATCTTCACAAGACAGCATGAGAGGAGGGTAATTTTATGCTTTTTTATTGTTTCCACACTCTTAACACTGTCTTAACCTGCTTTCTCATGGCACGCCTTCACACTCCAGTGTTCCAGTGTTTCAGAGATTTTGAGACTTATAGATCATTCAGATTTCAGTTTAACAATCATTAACAAAAACATATCTACAGTACAAATGAAAACTGATAACAGAACTAATGACACTGAATCAGATTAGAGATCAAATCTAAGTTACAGAAGGACGTCGCATATCAGAATATATAACGTCTTGAGGTTGTTGTTTCGTCACTCGTCCTCTTTTGGCTCTCCTCTCATTGAAATGTAAGGCAGCGTAATTCAGCTCCACATTGTCACAGTCCTGTAGGATTGGATATTAGATCATCAAACTTTAGAATTATTACACTTTTAGTGTAAATTCTTAAAAAGCATTCACATGTACCTACATATACTGAATATTTACCTGATTGAGGGTCTTGTCCGTCACAGAACCTTGTTTGCGTCTCACTGTAGAAAAGTAAAGAGAAAATTACAAGGGCATCTCTATAGTGAGACCTGCTTTTCATCTACAATCACTTTAAAAAAAAAATAAAAAATTACTTCCTATGTCCAGGAAGTATTACAAATCATAGCTTTATTTGCATTTTTTCTTAATAACTTCAAAAGACAGAACATGAGAGGCTGGTGAGGCAAACAACTGTTTATAGCTGCTATAAACAATGTTTCAAATTATCATATGCAACTGCATATGGATAAAAATGATGAGCTGTTACTCTTTTAATAAATGAAAAATAAATTGATTGGAAATTGCCGTGGTATGAGGAATAAAACAGTTTAGGATATGCGGTTATTGGAAAATAACTAAAACTTCAGGGTGGTAACAGTAACTCTGCTTTGTACCAGATCAGTATATGTAATAAACTGGAACATGGTGTATATATTGCCATATTTGTAGATACAGTGAACTAACAGACTCATAACTCAGTGTATATAAAGAAAATAATCTAATATTATAAAAGCTTGCAATAATATAATAACTTAAATAATAGAAGAAAATGTCGACTTACCTCTGTCTTGTTCAAAGTGTCTCCATCCACAGGTTATGACAAAGATCAAAGCAAAGATCATGACCACACACACTCCCAAAGCTACAGCAAGGTAGATCACTACAGGATCCCCAGATCTCTCTGTCACACAGTAAATATCACAATATTAATACTGCTACAACATTTAGACACAAAAGAAACTTATCAGTTATGTAAGCAGTTCAAGAAATCAGAAAATAAGAAGTAATGGGTTTTTCAATAAATTGTAGCAAACATTTTTTCTTTAAATTACATAATAAAGCATTTGTCCTAAGAAGATGGTTCTCTGGTGAAATTTTTAAATGCTGTCGGACAACATTTAACAAAAAATAATATGTTTGTTAAATATAGGTATGTAGCAATTATTGGCACCCGTATGAATTCATATGAGAAAAATGTATTTGATTTGTTCAACCACGACTTCCTACTCATGATGAACTCTTGAATTTCCCTACACTGGGACCAGCAACAGAAGAGATGAATAGGACCGCCTTTCGTAATTATCTACCAATCAGTGCCTTAGGACTCAGACATAGTCTCAGTGTTTAAGTCTAGGCTTAAAATGTATTTGTTTACTCAAACCTACCCTGACTAGATTCTGTTCTACTACTTCGCAGTCATAATAATCTTTTTTCTCCCTCTCTCCTTTCGCCGAGCCCTACACGAATTTATGGAGATACTAGAGATCCAGATCCTTTCTGCCTCTGGATGGAGCTCAAATCTTCTCTAATTCCAGACTTCTGGGACTACGGCTGCTCCTAACGCCATACAGACTTCATATAAATCCATAATGACCTTTTTCACACTAACTGTTGTTACCCAGATGAGGACGTGTTCCCTTCTGAGTCGGGTTCCTCTCAAGGTTTCTTCCTCTTAAAACATCTTAGGGAGTTTTTCCTTGCCACCGTTGACACTCAGTGTCTTGCTCAGTTGGGATAAATTCACACCTTTAATATCTGTATACCATGTTGATATTTCTGTAAAGCTGCATTGAGACAATGTCTATTGTAAAAAGCGCTATACAAATAAAATTGAATTGAATTGAATTAGTTCACTTGTTGCCAGGAAGAACTCCTTGCATGGCCAATCACATCAAAGAAAGACCATAGTGAGCTATTTTAATAAATCATGGTTTTCAGTTCATAACACTTGAAATCTTAAGTTTATGTGTTTTGTAGGTAAATAATTTAAACAAACATAGATTTTTGATTTAGGTGTCCAAAATACAACATTTTAAGTAATGTTTAGTCATGATTACTTGAGTGTTTAAGTAAAGATGACATTAGGATTTACAGTGTGGCAGAAAGCTTAAAATGGGCCGTGGTTGGATCTTCCAGCAGGACAATGTCCAAAACATACATCAATATCAACAAAAAATTCTTTACTGACTACAAAATCAAGGTCCTGCCATGACCCTCCCAGTCCCCTGACCTGAACCCCATAGAAAACCTGTGGGGTGAACTGAAGAGGAGAGTCTACCAGCATGGACAAATAACTGCTGTGTATGCTGGTTTATCAATAAAACGTCATACTACTCACTCACCTGTACTTGTGTCCTGTTCCCAAATTTATTGGATAGCCCAGTACAAGTAAATAGGCAGAGAGTAGATAGAAAAATAACGAAGAAAAAAATTATATGTCTTACCCAACTGTACTCGTGTCCCGTTCCCAAAAATGATCTTCCCACACACAGCCACAGCGCAGTAGTAAGTTCCAGTATCATTGAGGCTGAGGATGTTCTTGGAGAAGTTGTACACACATGTGTGTGTAGAAGAGCCGCTCTCACACTGATGGCTGCTGTTGTGATGAGTGTAAATGATTTGAGGATGGGATTGTGGTGGAGCAGCTCTGAACCAGAGCACTTGGAGTTCTGCTGATCTGCTCTCAGAGAGAACCGAGCACTGCAGAGTCACTGACGCTCCTGCAGGAACCGAGTCCGACACGCCGCTCTGGAACACTGAGACTTTTACATCTCCATCACCTGTTCAGTGTAATTATTAAGGTCGTATTTATTTATTTATTTATTTATTTATTTATTTAGGCCTACAGCATTATAATCTGTGGAATATACACACCATCATACACCTAAAAATAAATTTGATGTTTAAGAAAAGGACATAAAAAACTAATTAAAATGAAGCTATGCATATAAAAATTCTCACCTTTCACTGCTAAAAATGTTCCCTTTGCAAACCTTATTAAAAAGTCTCTAAATCCACAGTAATACACGGCTTCATCTGATGGTTCCACGTTGGCAATTTTCAAATGGAAGCCTTTTTCTTTTATTTCTTTCTCAATACTGAATTTTGGTGGATTGAATTCTTTCTCATATCTGGGTTCACGGTGAACTGAGACCATTAGACGAGGTTCATGTCCGACTTTTTGTTTGTACCAGACGATGGAATCGGTATTTTCCTCTCCCGGTCGAAAGCAGTGCAGAGTCACGTTCTCACCCACATCAGCAGTGATCATTGGGTTCGGTTGATTGACGCCCTCTCTCTGTGTAGAATCTGCTGTTTGGAGTTTACACAGAAAACATCAACAAATGCACCCAAAATGTATTCCACCTATAATACACATAGATTTCCTTTGGTGTAAAAATAAAATGTTGTTTGTCTTTAAATAAATTCCTGCTACCAGTATTTATGGAGATATACAACAGTGTTTGAAAGTAGGTTTCAAGCAAATCTGTTTTTTTTTTTTCCTAGCAAGAAATAACAACCTAATAAACTGGCCATTCAGTGTATAATGCTATATAATCATAGCTGAACTTTTCGAACACTTAATCGTTCAGCCTGCACAATGATCCTTATTACAGCAACATGCATGTTATCAGAAAACTACAAAATGGTCCACACTTACCAATTTTATTAAAAAGCATCGCTGTAATCCACATCATCATCATCATCATCATCTTCAGTCTGAGGTCTGTGTATAACATGTCTCCTCTTGCCACACTGTCAGATGGTCAAACTGAGCACATGGCACTTTGTGCAAAATATTTATGACGTGAAACTCTGACATCACAGAATTTTCCACATACGGTCTACACTAGAAAGCAGGCAGTGGTAGATACCTGACTGTGGCCCCTCTTCACACTTTTCTGATCCTTGCTGTGGTTTTGATTTAGTTTTTAAATCAAAGAACCTAATAAACTGGCAGTTCAGTAAATTATGTTTTTTAAAAAAAAAAATTTTAAAGAATGAAATCTTATCTGAACTGTTCAAATACAAATTCTAAAACCTCAGGTTTTAATAGGCTTTTAAAAAAATAGATAATACTATAATATTTAGTTTTTAACATGCACTGTCATATTGTCAGTGGTCTTCTATTAATAATTGCAGTTAATGATTCTATTAAACTCAATTAAAATTATGGCTAAGATTATTGGCACCCGTATAAATTCATCAATCTCTATCAATCTTCGTTCCTATTCCCAAAAAAGCCGATGTAACACACTACCTTAACTACCGAACCATCGCTCTAATATCACATGCCAGCAAGATTCTGTTGAAGATCATACAAAGACGAGTACAGCCTTACGTTGACAGAGAACTTCCAGAAGAACAAGCGGGGTTCAGAAGAGGCCGAGGCACACGTGACATCACCGCAGACGTTCGATGGATGATGGAAAAGGCCAAAGAACACCAGAAGAGTCTGTACATGTGTTTTATTGACTACAGCAAGGCGTTTGACTGCATCGATCATGAGAAGCTATGGAAAACACTCAAGAACATGGGCGTACCAGACCATCTGACTAGCCTCTTCAGAAATCTATATGGTCAACATGAAGCAACCATCCGAACAGTATATGGAAACACCGAATGGTTCAGAGTGGAACGAGACGTCAGACAAGGCTGCATCCTGTCACCGGTCTTGTTCAACTTGTACGCGGAAACAATCTTCAGAAAAGCCGGACTGGACGAGGTCGAAGAAGGGATCAAAATTGGAGGCCGAAACGTGAACAATTTACGGTATGTGGACGACACTACCTTGATAGCGGGCACTGAAGAAGGAATGAAGAACCTACTGCGGACAGTTAAAAGAGAGAGCCAGGAAATAGGACTGTTGCTGAACTTCAAGAATACCAAGGTGATGACTAAGGAAAATTATGATCGATGAACCCTTGACCTGGATGGAGACGAAATTGAAGTTATCAACGACTTCAGCCTACTTGGATCAATGATCAACATGAAGGCAACGACTCTCGAGGAAGTGAAACGAAGAACAGCCGTGGGAAAATCAACGATGAAATCATTGGACAGAATTTTCAAATCGAAGGACATTTCTTTGCCCACAATGACACGACTCGTTCACAGTCTCATCTTCTCCATTGTAATATATGGCAGCAAGAGCTGCACAGTCAAGAAACAAGAACAGAAAAGAATTGGCGCCTTCGAAATGTGGTGCTGGAGACGAATCCTGCCGATACCATGGACAGCCAGATGGACAAATAAATCTATATTGGAGCAAATCAAACCGGATATGTCTCTTGAAGCAAGAATCACCAAACTACGACTTGCCTACTTTGGACACATTGTACGAACAGATCACTCACTGGAGAAGGACGTTATGATGGGGCGCATCGAAGAAATAATAAGAAGAGGAAGACCAGCAACCCGATGGCTTGACACCATCAAGACAACAACGGAGAAGACCTTGGCCCAACTTATCCAACTGGCACATGATCGATCTTCCTACAGATCGTTCATCCATCAAGTCGCCATGGCTCGGAATCGAGCCTAGGGCCTTCAACTAACTATGAATTCATATGAAAAAAGATATTTGAAGGACATTCCCATTGTTTTTTTTTTTTTTTTTTACATTTTCTTAGTACACCTGGGTGACTAGGAACAGGAAATTGTTCAACCACGACTTCCTACTCATGATGAACTCTTGAATTTCACTACACTGGGACCAGCAACAGAAGAGACGAATAGGACCGCCTTTCGCAATTATCTACCAATCAGTGCATTAGTTTACTTGTTGCCAGGTAGAACTCCTTGCTTGGCCAATCACATCAAAGAAAGACCATAGTGAGCTACTTTAACAAATCATGGTTTTCAGTTCATAACACTTAAGTCTTAAGTTTATGTGTTTTGTAGGTAAATAATTTAAACAAACATAGATTTTTGATTTAGATGTCCAAAATACAACATTTTACGTAATGTTTAGTCATGATTACTTGAGTGTTTAAGTAAAGATGACATTAAGATTTACAGTGTGGCAGAAAGCTTAAAATGGGCCGTGGTTGGATCTTCCAGCAGGACAATGATCCAAAACATACATCAATATCAACAAAAAATTCTTTACTGACCACAAAATCCAGGTCTTGCCATGACCCTCCCAGTCCCCTGACTCGAACCCCATAGAAAACCTGTGGGGTGAACTGAAGAGGAGACTCCACCAGCATGGACCTTGAAATGTGAAGGATCTGGAGAGATTCTGTATGGCGGAACGCTCTCAGATCCCTCACCATGTATTCTCCAACCTCATCAGGCATTATAGGAGAAGACTCAGAGCTGTTATCTTGGCAAAGGGAGGTAGCACAAAGTATTGACTATAAGGGTGCCAATAATTGTTGCACACCTATTTTTAACAAAGATTTTTTTTTTGATAAACATGTATTGTGCTTCCAATTGCTTGATATGCATGAGAGCAGAGTATTTTTGTGAATTTTTTAAACAAAAGATCAAAAGATTAAATAATAAAGACAAATTTTCACAGCCTGTTTTTCTCAGATTTACCAAGGGTGCCAATATTAGTGGAGGGCACTGTACATTCCTACTTTACATGCGAGAGTCACTCTACCCTTAGCTACTTTTACTCAGGATGGTTGATGAATGGATGCTTCTAACGTTGTGATACTAATCTTCACAAGACATCATGAGAGGAGGGTAATTTTATACTTTTTTATTGTTTCCACACTCTTAACACTGTCTTAACCTGCTTTCTCATGGCACGCCTTCACACTCCAGTGTTCCAGTGTTTCAGAGATTTTGAGACTTCTAGATCATTCAGATTTCAGTTTAACAATCATTAACAAGAACATATCTACAGTACAAATGAAACCTGATAACAGAACTAATGACACTGAATCAGATTAGAGATCAAATCTACTTTATAGAACGACCTCGCACATCAGAATATATAACGTCTTGAGGTTGTTGTTTCTTCACTCGTCCTCGTTTGGCTCTCCTCTCATTGAAATGTAAGGCAGCATAATTCAGCTCCACATTGTCACAGTCCTGTAGGATTGGATATTAGATTTTAATTGAAATGATCTGAATAATTACACTCTCACTGCAAAAACGAATTGAGTGCCCATTCATAAAATCATATTGATCAATATTTACCTGATTGAGGGTCTTGTCTCTCACAGAACCTTGTTTGAGTCTCACTGTAGAGAAGAAAATGCTAATTTTATGATCGTATCTCTATGGTGAGATCTACTTTCCATCTACATTCACATTTTTTTTTTACTTCTTATTTTCTGAAGGTGTTGATTAGTTGTCTTTAACAGCAACTCTGACAATCGTGCAGCTGCAAATCACAGCTTTATATGAATTCACTCATTCAAATAATAAATTACTATAATACATCCATACATCTATCCATCTTCTATACCGCTTATCCTTTTCAGGGTCACGGGGAACCCGGAGTCTATCCCAGGGAGCATGGGGCACAAGGCGGGGTACACCCTGGACAGGGTGCCAATCCATTGCAGGGCACAATCACATACACACTCACACACCCATTCATACACTACGGACACTTTGGACATGAGAATCAGCCTACCATGCATGTCTTTGGACTGGGGGAGGAAACCGGAATACCCAGAGGAAACCCCCCGCAGCACGGGGAGAACATGCAAACTCTGCACACACAGGGCCACGGTGGGAATCGAACCCCTGACCCTGGACATGTGAGGCGAACGTGCTAACCACTAAAAAACGTCTGTAATTATTGTCATGGTGGCACTTTCTGTAAGATGTTTACGTTACATTTATGGAAGGAGTCTCCAGTGTCAGTGCCTTGTAACAGTCAGAGCTATAGCTGCAACTTGAAGTATTCTGCCACAGGAAAGTCTTCAGGAGTGAGAGCTTTGCCATTTCCTGGTTTCTCCTTAACTTATCAAGCTCTGTATTTATTTTTTTTTTGTGTGTATAGTGTTTATACTGTAGCTTCTATAATGTAAGTAATAACAAGAACTAAGCATCTGTTTCACAGATGCTCCAAAACATTTAATGTAACTATAAGCAGGTTAAAAAGTACAAGATGTCACTCTTTCATTAATTGAGATTGTAATCATTGGCACATTGCGACAGTATAAGATGAATAAAACACTGTGGCATGTGTTGCTATAGGAAAACAAAACTTTGTAGTGGGAACAGTAAGTCTGCTTCATAACATCACCCCATAATTAATTCTTTCTTATAGCACACCATAACACTATCAGTATATCCAGTAAACTGGCGACTCAGTGTATCTAACAGAAATAACCTAACATTATAATAGATTTATAATAATATAATAACTTTAATAATAGCCAAAATGTAGACTTACGCTTACTTTGTTCACAGAGTTTCCCTCCACAGGTTATGAGAAAGATCAAAGCAAAGATCACGACCACACACACTCCCAAAGCTACAGCGAGGTAGATCACTACAGGATCCCCAGATCTCTCTGTCACACAGTAAATATCACAATATTAATACTGCTACAACATTTAGACACAAAAGAAACCTATCAGTTATGTAAGCAGTTCAAGAAATCAGAAAATAAGAAATAATGGGTTTTTCAATAAATTGTAGCAAACTTTTTTATTATTATTACATAATAGAGCATTTGTCCTAAGAAGATGATTCTCTGGTTTATCAATAAAACGTCATACTTCTTACCCACCTGTACTTGTGTCCTGTTCCCAAATTTATTGGATATCCCAGTACAAGTAAATAGGCAGAGAGTAGATAGAAAAATAATTAAGAAAAAATTATATGTCTTACCCAACTGTACTCGTGCCCCGTTCCCAAAAATGATCTTCCCACACACGGCCACAGCACAGTAGTAAGTTCCAGTATCACTGAGGCTGAGGATGTTCTTGGAGAAGTTGTACACACAGGTGTGTGTAGAAGAACCGCTCTCACACTGATGGCTGCTGTTGTGATGAGTGTAAATGATTTGAGGATGGGATTGTGGTGGAGCAGCTCTGAACCAGACCACTTGGAGTTCTGCTGATCTGCTCTCAGAGAGAACCGAGCACTGCAGAGTCACTGACGCTCCTGCAGGAACCGAGTCCGACACGCCGCTCTGGAACACTGAGACTTTTACATCTCCATCACCTGTTCAGTGTAATTAGTAAGGTCGTATTTATTTATTTATTTATTTATTTAGGCCTACAGCATTATAATCTGTGGAATTATGGGTTTCGGTGAATTGAAGTCTTGAAATAGCAATCTTATATCTTTAAACATCAGGTTATTCAGTAAAAATAATAAGATATTAAGTCGAAATAACGTTGAAAGTTATTAAGTCACAACTTGAGGTTCAGCGCTTTAATTAAAAATGAATTACTCTAGCCGTGTACATTTACAGTTCTTACCTTTCACTGATAAATATGTTCCATTTCCAAACCTTGTTAAAAATTTTCTATATCCACAGTAATACACGGCTTCATCTGATGGTTCCACGTTAATAATTTTTAAATGGTAATTCCTTTCTTCTTTCTCGATGCTGAATCTCGGTGACTTGAACTCATCTTCGAAACTGGTTTGCTGTAGAACTGTGACCATTACACAAGGCTCGTGTCCGACCTTTTGCTTGTACCAGACGATGGATCCAGAGTTATCTTCTCTCAGTCTAAAGCAGTGCAGAGTCACGTTATCACCCACACCAGCAGTGATCATTGGGTTCGGCTGACTGACATCGTTTGTCTGTGCAGAATCTGATATCAAGAGTTAAAGAATGCCACATTAACAAATTGACCAAAACGTATTATATTGACATAGATGTAATAATAAAATTTAATAAATGCTCCAGGAGAGTAAATAAAATGAAAAAACAGGTAGAGTACAGGTGTACTACTCTCACCGGTTTTACAATGTATAAATGTTCTGGCACCGCAGTGGAAACCTAATATTCTGACATGAGATTAAATTAACATTAAATATTAGCAAGTTAGATGCACTGTGCTTAATAAACTGAACTTTCCAGTGTAACCAGGACTGACGGTCAGCTAGTGTTTGTGTGGTTGAACACAAACAACTATTGTTCTAATGTAAGATAATATTGTTAAACTTTAAGGCAAAATAGTTTGTTTAAGAACAACTTCAGATTGAAAAAGAAATATATTGCATTTTACGTCTTAGAAAATACACTCAGGAAAAATAAAACTTGAACGTGAAAAGCATATATGGTCAAAATGTGGCCTTAATAGACTTAAAATGTCTCTTTCTGCTGAGTTTATTACTACTCATCATTTATTTAATGAAGAATCAAGTAGAAGATTTTAAAACCAAACTGTATTTAATATTACAGAATAATAAGGTTTGACCAGTGTTAAAATGACTTATTAATTGTCTCAGAATTCTGTTAATGTAAATGTAATAACTTTTTTTTTTTATAGTGTAGGTCTTGTTACGTACATGTACATTTCAGTACTTCATAGTTTTACTAGATGGAAGGTCAAACTTTGATGCCTCCCATCTCAAACCTGCTCTTCAGACAGCGGACCTTATTTAATAGTAAGGTCACAGAATGTATTTGTATCAGTGCTCCTCGTTACGGCAACCTATTTGTCATCAAAAACATACAAAGCCATGCACACTTACCAATTTTATTAAAAAACATCACTGTAATCCACATCAACATCATCACCTTCAGTCTGTGACCTGTGTATAGCATGTCCTCTTGCTCAGGTGGTTAAACTGAGCATGTCTGACTTTGTGCCAGGAGTTATGATGTGAACATCTGACATCACAGACTTCCAGTGTAATATTATAGATACAATCTAGTCTTGAAAACTGGCAGTAGACTGTGGCTCCTCCTCACACCTTTTTTTTTTTTTTTTTTTTTTAAACCTTTTACACCTTTTTAATCCCCTTCAAGTAGGAAAGGAAACACTTCAGAAATGACTTCAAAAACAAATAAAGAAGGAAATGAGGTGTTTTTTCTTTTCCTGAGTAAAATGGTTGAGCAAATACCTGTTTTATCCAACATTTTATTTTTGCAGGCCTGTGACCAACATTTAAGCAAATCTGTTTTACGCATTGATCATTATTATTATTATTATTATTATTATTATTATTATTATTATTATTATTATTATTATTATTAAATGTATTTATTTTTTTTAGATCACTGCACCAAATATACTGTCAATAATACTATAATTTTTAACAGAACTTTTCAAAATATTTTTTTTTTTGTTGTTTTTCTGCCTGTACAATGATATATTGCTTGTATCTTTCTCATTTGTAAGTCGCTTTGGATAAAAGCGTCTGCTAAGTGAATAAATGTAAATGTAAATATTGTCAATGACACTGTATTAATAATTTTAATTAACTCTTCTAGTGATCATCACTATTAGTGATATTAAGTATTTTCTACTTGAAAAAACTCTTTTCATTAAAAGTAAATAATAGAATTGAACAAATGTGCAAGTTGTAATTTATAGCAAGTTTTTAAGCATGTAAAATTAAAAAGGAAAATGTATAGAGTAAAAGAAATGAGTAGAAATTACTTGATTAATCATCAATAATCAACAGTAAGAACATTAATGTTGACATTCGATTTACAGATTATTAATTAGTAGATCAGTTTAACAAATTAACTGACTAATCAATATCAGATATACAGAAGAAAACAGAAAGCATCTAGGATTCAAGTATCATGGTCCACAACATTAATATTTTAATGGTAATAGTAATTTTTTAAAACTAATATTAATGTAATCACATGCTCTCTACATTTTTTCTAACCTCCTATTCTACACTCTTAGAAAAAAAAAGGTTAAATATAGAATCTGTAAAGGGTAACACTATATGGCCAAAAGTATGTGGACACGTGACAATCACGTCTATATGTACTTTTCGAACATCTCATTTAGTCTCCAATCGACTGGGAAGGCTTTTCATGGTCTTTGAACATCGCTGTTGGGATTTACACTGATCAGCCATAACATTAAAACCACCTGCCTAATATTTTGTGAAAGTTCCCCTTGTGCCTCCTGACCTATTGAGGCATGGACTCAAGAAGTCCTCTGAAGGCGTGCTGTGGAATCTGTCACCAAGAATTTAAGTCGAGGTGGGGACTTGTTTGTCCAGCACATCCAACATAGACTCAGTCATTGCGATTGAGATCTGGGGAATTTGGAGGCCGAATCAACTCCTTGAACTCTTTGTCATGTTCCTCAAACTTTTCCTGAACTATTTTTGCAGTGTGTCAGGGCGCATTATCCTCATGAAAGAGGCCACTGCCATTAGGGAATAGCGTTGACATGAAGGGGTGTACTTGGTCTGCAACAAGGATTAGGTAGGTGTTACATGTCAAAGTAACATCCATATGAATGCCAGGACCCGAGGCTTCCCAGCAGAACATTGCCCAGAGCATCACACTTCCTCCACCAGCTTGCCTTTTTCCCATAGTGGTACCATCTCTTCCCCAGGTAATCAACAAACACGCACCTGGCCATTCATATGATGTAAAAGGAAACATGATTCATCAGACCAGGCCACCTTCTTCCATTGCTCAATGGTCCAGTTAATGGTAAATGGTCTGCACTTATATAGCGCTTTCATCCAAAGTGCTTTACACTGGTTCTCATTCACCCATTCACACACACGCTCACACACCAATGGTAGCAGAGCTGCCATGCAAGGCGCTAACTTGCCATCATGAGAAACTTGGGGTTCAGTGTCTTGCCCAAGGATACTTTGGCATGTGGAGTCACAAGGGCCAGGAATCGAACCGCCAACCCTACGATTAGTGGACAACCCGCTCCACCAACTGATCCACAGCCGCCCACAGTTCTGATAATCATGTCCCCGTTGTAGGCACTTTCGTTGATGGACTCTGACAGATCTGTGGCTGCACAGCCCATGCACAGCAAGCTGTGATGCACTGTGTGTTCTGACTCCTTTCTATTATAGGCAGAATTAACTTTTTCAGCAGTTTGTGCTACAGTGGCTTTTCTGTGAGATCGGACCAGACGGAGTAGATTTCGCTCCCCATGTGCATCAGTGAGGTTTGGGTGCCCATTACCCTATTGCCAGTTCACCACTTGTCCTTCCTTGGACCACTTTTGGTAGGTTCTAACCTCTGGGTACCGGGAGCACCCCATAAGACCTGCCGTTTTGGAGATGCTCTTACCCAGTCGTCTAACCATCACAATTTAGCCCTTGTCAAAGTCACTCAGATCCTTACACTTGCCCATTTTTCCTGCTTCCAACACAACAACTTTGAGAACGGACTGTTCACGTGTTGCCTAACATATCCCACCCCTTGACAGGTCCCACTGTAACAAGATAATCAGTGTTATTCATGTCACCTGTCAATGGTTTTAACATTATGGCTGATCGGTGTATGTCCATACAGCCACATGAGCATTCGTGAGGTCAGGCACTGATGTTGGAGGAGGCCTGGTGCACAATAGGCATTCCAATTCCTCTCCAAGGTGTTCACTGGGGTTGAGGTCACGGCCCTGTGGAGGCCACATGAGTTCTTCCCCACCAAGCTTGGCCTTCATACACATCACTTTGTGCACAGAAGCATTGTCATACTAAAACAGGTTTGGGCCTCTCAGTTCCAGTACAATTGTGTGTTTGAAATTTTGGGGCAACAGTTAGGGAAGAACCACATATGGGTGTGATGGTCAGGAGTCCAGAAACCTTTATGTAGTGTACAGTATATTGCAAAAATGTAATGATAACTAGTGCATTAATGTTCTTATCACTAACCAAAAACTCATATTTCATATTAACTGGAACCTGATATATAGAATAAGCAATGATTCTGAGTGCTGGATAAAAGAAGATGAAGCCAGGAGGTAGTGGTAACAGAATAAGAACTTTTATTGTATGTCAGAAAGAAAAAAGAGCTACTTGTGGAATTTTATGAAGAAGTACAATTGGGTTATAACATTATCAAGATCAATAGTATGCTATTGAAGACACTGAGTCACTTCAGATATTTTGGGAAAAAGGATTTCTAAGGATTAGAATTTTTATTTGCTGGTTAAGAAAGCCCACCAGTATCTTAAATATCCTTTTTTCCCCACCTCAAAGTGCATGGGTGAAAGCTGCTATAGAGTCCAGTCAGGCTGCTAACACCTCCGTTTGGTATGGGAACAGAACCAGACAGAGCCACAAGAGTCTGAAAAGGGAAATACATATGGCGGATCATATTATTAGTAGAGATCTGCAGGATGTTTATACAAGGTAGTGTGGAGACCAAATAATCAACAATCTGTCACTTCAATTACAGATCGTTGCAGCATGAGCGACTCAGGAGTTATTTTCCAAAATTTTCTCAATGAGGTCAGTGAACAGGACTAGCTGTTGATTTTCCACTTGTATGGACACTCATACACACACACACACACACACACACACACACATACATCAGGTACACACTAATTAGTGTCAAGTCTAACAGCAGTCAAAGCTAAAAACAGGCAAGCTGGGTCATATTTCATAATCCAGAATGTATATAAATATAGAGTAACATCACTGTAACCAATATATCATTTAATACAAGCATAACCTGCATACACAATTAAAGTAAACATGGATAATCTAAGCTTTAGGAATATCTAATGCCTCTTTTTCTGAATTATGATCATAAACAAGATGTCTGTGTCGATATGGGTGGAGTTTTATTCAGGCCTTAATGTGGCTCCTCCTTCACCACAGTATAACACTAACCAATCACATTCTCTCTCTCTCTCTCTCTCTCTCTCTCTCTCTCTCTCTCTCTCTCTCCACCCCCATCTAAGTAACACCATGACATCGAAGACTTAAAGCAGAAATATTAAAATGATGTGTCATACGATACAACACGTGGTGCAGTTTTCAGTCCTTTTCTGGAAATGAGCTTTAATGAATCATGATCAGAGAAGGGAAATAAAAAAATTAGTCACTCAAGTGAATTTGACAGTGTTTCATACACACATATATAATTACTTAATATTTTAGCTGGATGAAATTATGCTAATCAATCTAAATGCATACAGGTTAAATATACATATCATTAAATATTAAATATAATATACCTCCCTGGACACATGATATTTTACCCTTAGTTTTCTGACAATTATTATTTCAGTATGTAGGAGACATATTGAAGTTCAAATGTTTGTGTGTGTGTTTGTGAGGTTTTAAGGTGAGGTGTGTGTGGTTTTGTAGCTCTGTTTGTCTCCTTGCCCCTTCACACACTGCAGCTCTGAGAGTTTCATCTCTGCAGGCCGCTCTGACCGCCGAGACGCTTTTCTCAGAAACACCATCAGTTTCTCACCTCTCAAACTTTCCACAGGATGTGTGGCTATTTTTGTTTCTCTCAGGCCACACCGTTGCTGTGTTTTTTTCTTTTTCAAGCTCGATGCACAATTTGAAACATCTCTAGACTTCATATAGTTGTGTAATATTAAAACACCTCTCATTTAAAGCACCAGATTTCACCCTGCACTTTAATCTGATCTAAACACACAACAGCGTGTTCTCTTATTGTGTAACCCGCCAGATATAATGTTATTTACACAGTCAGTTACCCAGCGGTAGATCATCCTGATGATGTTCACGATAATGGAGTTTTCTGACATGGGGAAAGACGTCCGGACGTTACATTTATATACAAATGGATCCAAAATGATGACATGCGGTTCTTTAATAAATAAAAAACTGTAAATGTTGGCAAATTGCTGTGGTCTAAGAGGAATAAAACACTTTGCGACATGCTGTTGTAGGAAAATAAACAACTTCGGGGCGGTAACTGAGTATCTTTTATTATTTTTCTATAACAGAGCAGTGTTTTATTTATTAATTATTGATTATTATCCATGCTGCAAACAGTGAGCTAGTTACAAGGTACACCAATTTATTAATTTATCACCTGGTCACTGTGTGTGTACAGTTAACTCTAATATTATTGGCACTCTTCAAGAGAATGGGCAAAAATGTATAGATCAGACATAGTGGATGCAAATTTTCCACTCACACTATAAAAAAAAAATTATACATACACACACACACACACACACACACACACACACACACATACATACATACATATATATATATATATATATATATATATATATATATATATATATATATATATATATATATATATATAAATATATAAATAAAATGTTTATTTAAACTTATGTTACATGCTAGCAAATATTTTCTTAGTGCCAGTTGTGTAAAATTAAAGAAAGAACAAACATTTCATATGCTTGATAGTTTTACAAATATATTTGTAAATTGCATTAAGAAGGTCTGTACAAAAACATTAACACACACTAAAGTCAAGTGTCTTAATAACATCTTTAATTATCTTTATTTCAGTCCACATTTATTATCAGATTCTGACTGTATTTTGATCAGTTGTGTAAATATATTATAAGTGTGTGTGTGTATATTTATTGCCTTTATTCTGCTCTGCAGTATAAAGCGCTCTGCTCGGGTAAACAGGAAGGTACAGCGAGTGAAAACCACACTGAATGTTCCACACCGCTCTCAGCTAATCTTTCCAGGCCAGACCTGTGTGTACATTCTACGTCTGCTGAGGAGCCGTGATGGTTAACAAGCTTCTTATGAGACCAAGAGCTGTGAAAAGCAACAACAACAAAAAAAAAACACAGGGCCAGTTTGTGTTTAAAGTTTTCACTCCCCATAGTTTTTCCCCATTAAAAAAAGAAAGAAACTTATCACTGTATTATCAATTAGATGCAAAAGTATATTCATAAATTCTAAAAAGTTGAAATAATGTAAATTCCAAATATAAAATTAAAAATACATTTTCACTATTTCTTAAGACAATGGTCCAATTCTTATTGGGACCCATTTTTAAAAAAATAATTATAATTTGTAATTTGGTCATTTTTCTTGAAGGAAAATTGGTCCCATTTCATATTAAATATCGTTAGCAATTCTGTAGTTACACATAATATATTCCAGCTGCCATGTCGCACTGGATTACAGTAAAATCAGAACTAAATATATGTGTGGGTCAATGTCAGTTTTTTCCTTATATAACTGGACAAACGTATCTGGCCAGATTATTCATAGGTTTATGAGGATGATAAATTCTTATTATAATAGAAAACAGGAAATGTTTAGATTGTGACATTGATATTTAATTTTTTATGGCTTTTTTGGGCAAGAATAAAGGAGTCTCAGTAATTAAAAGAGAAGTTGAGGGTCGGATAACACAATATGTGAATTAATAAGAATAAAAGATAAGTGTGTGTGTGTGTGTGTGTGTGTGTGTGTGTGTGTGTGTGTGTGTGTGTGTGTGTGTATGTGTGTGTGTATGTGTGTGTGTGTGTGTGTGTGTGTGTGTGTGTGTGTGTGGGCGGGCATGATTTTATAGCTTGTCCCCACAAGGGCGAATATCTAACAGTTCTGGCCAAGTGTGTGTGTGTGTGCGTGTGTGTGTGTGCGTGTGTGTGTGTGTGTGTGTGTGTGTGTGTGTGTGTGTGTGTGTGTGTGTGTGTGTGTGTGTGTGTGTATATGAGCTGTGTTTTTCTCTGTTTGACTCTGTATGAATCTCTCTCTCTCTCTCTCTCTCTCTCTCTCTCTCTGTCTCTCTCTCTCTCTGCACGCATACACACACATACACACACACACACACACACACACACACACACACACACACACACACACACACACACACATATAACCCCCCCCCCCGCCCCCCCAATGCACTGCTGATCTCCAACATGTCTTTTCATGTGTAAGTGTTAAACAGGCCCTAAACATCCCCCCCCCCTGTGTGTCAGGCCGAGATCCAGCAGCAGCTCAACACAACCTGCAATGAACTTCCTGAGAAGAGGCTTGTGGGCGGAGCTTCTTATAATCCACCAGATGAAAAACTTTTCACAGAGTTGCTGCAGAGCATAAAGATTGTTCTTCAACTGTCCTGATCTCCTCAAACATCTGCAGCTGCCATTTCTCAGAAACACTTGTCTTTGTGACCTCCATCTCGTCTTTATTTATCTTTTGAAAAATGATTAATTGGAGAACTGGGCTGATGTTTACGTTGGAAATTTGCTGCGGTATAAGAGGAATAAAACATTTTGGAACGTGCTGTCATAGGAAAATAATCAACTCCAGGATGGTGACAGTAACTCTGCTTCATCACACCACCCGACAACGGTTGAATATTTTCCATGAACAGCATGCCCCCAAGTGTTTTATTCTTAACGTATACCACTGCCCATGATAAACATTGCATGTACTTTGTACAGTTTATCTAATCAGTAGTGTTTCACACTGTTTCCCCATGTTATCTATATCTACACAACACCTGTATTGTCTTGTATTATAGTCCTGAAGGCATCACAGTTCATCTCACTGAAATGCAGAAAATACAGTTTCTTATAGCAATAAATGTGGATTTGTCTTGACAGGACTTAAAGCCACAGAACCACCCTGTAACCACAGACTAAACCCAGAGTAACCCTAAATAATCCCTTAATTTATCTCCATCATCATGAGGTCTGTGTGGGCGTAATGCAGTATACTCTCACTGTTCCTTTTTCTGCAGTCCTGCTATATAAGGTAATGTTTCTGTAAGTGCTGCTTCTTCCTCTTCTTCTTCCTCTTCTTCTTCTTCTTCTTCTTCTTCTTCTTCTTCTTCTTCTTCTTCTCTAACACTCTTCTTTAACTGTAACTCTTTGGTTCACGCACTCTTTAACCCTTTGTATGTCAGGGTTTTACTCTATGAACCCTGTCACACTGCACTGGCTCCATCTAGTGACACAGTACTTGTTTTCTGCGTCTCGTTACTTGTTCATTTTCTGCAGCCAGAGACCTCTTACAGTTTAAGGGGGAAAGCCAGTTCTTACCACAGATGAACATACTGTTCTGGTTTCACTCTTGTTGAAATCCCCATTGAAAGCCGATTGGGTAATGTCGGCCATGTTGTTAAGGAACCCAGCCATTAGAAATCCAAATTTAAAGATCAAAAAATTCAAAACTCAAAGAAAGACACAACTTAAACTCACTCAGGAATATGTTTCCTGAAAAAAAACAATAGTCACAAACCCGTGGTGGTTTCTAGACCTCACATTAAAAACCATAGAATTACAGTGTTGTAATAAAACCTGTCATTTTGTTTCAGCATGATTCTGAAAATATAAAATAACACATAGCACACTGCATTCACAATTCAGGCCTATCAGGTTTCCAAATAATAACGCACGGCCTCTGTTTTAGACATGCGTTACACGCCATAGCCCTAATGCAAACAATTAATGGTCAAAGTGAGCGAATCAGTCCATATCACCTCCATGCAGCTGCAAACATTTACTTACTTTATCTTTAGATACAATTGTTCACTGTCTGTACACACCCAGTGAACTAGTATGAAAGCTGTAAAGCCTCGGCACGCCACACCACGCCTCTCCTGCTATTTAGCAGTCATGTCATCTGTTACTACCAACACGTTCTGAGCTACAGGGAGAAGCAGAAAGGTCCAGAGGAACTCTAGTGGAGCAAGAAAACCATGGAGCTGTGGAGAATAACACTGAACATAAACCTGTGGCTCCTCAGTAGTCTGAATGCATCTGCTTTCAACCTGGATAATACCAACGTACTGAGGAAAAACGGAGCGTCTGGGAGTCTGTTTGGATATTCCCTCGCAATGCATCACCAACTCAAACCTACTGATCAGCAACTGTGAGTTAATTTACGGGGGAATTATTAGTATTAGTAAACACCAGTTAGGTTTTAAAGATGAAAGATGTTTCTTCATTATCAGAAGAATTAAAAAGACTCAAATAGTGTGTTTAGATAATAATAATAATAATAATAATAATAATAATAATAATAATAATAATAATAATATCAGATACTACACTACATATATTTACACACAAATAAACTTCCTGATATATTTGTTCTATCTTTGTAGAATTAGTTTTTAGTAAACATTCTTATTCAAATTTCTGTTCCGACACACACCAGACGTATTCAGACTTATTCCCCTTGAGGCATGCTTTCTAGTTTAATAAGAACTTGCGTCACGCCAACAAAAACAGATTTGTCAGTGCTCAAACTACTGTAGCATATACATATAAAAACATTTTCCCAGGCCTTTTGTTTCCTATCATGAACAGTCTATTAAAATGTAATGAAAGTACAGGAAAATAAGAATTTTATGAGACAGTCATATAAATATTAATTATTTTGATATGATCCATCCGTCTCAATTCCTTCATGCACCACAGTGAGTCAGGGTTGCCTGTATCAGGCTGGGCTTGTTTTGGAAAAAGGTCTGCAGGTGAAAAAAAAAAAAGAAGTCCTTGGGGGGAATAAAAGTGGGTGAAGTGTAAATGTAGGTGATGATGAAAACCTTTATTGCAGATACTGCAAATCAGAAATCTGTGTCTCCACTGAAGGGAAAAAAAACCCCCATTTATCCCAAATCTTTCTGGACTAGTTTCAGGTCTCTTTGTATGGTTTTTGAGATTTATTTGGGGTGGAAATTTTGCTGACACATGGCATCCTTTGTCTGGATTTCTTTGTCATCCACTGTCTTTAAATCAGGTCTGGAGACTTAAAGCGTCATGCCTAAATATGCTTTTCTAAATACATGAAGGCATCTTTCAGTGAGCCTTGTAGTTCATTTCAGTGTGGATGGGGCGGGGTCATTCTCGTAGAGGCCACTCCCATCAGGATAGAAATGTTTCATTACAGGATAAACATGATCAGTCAGACAAATATTGTATGGATGTGCAGTGATGCTTCACTCTAAGGCGACCCAAACCACTGTAGAACAATACATAAATGCCCCAACACATCAGAACAGAGCCACGGCTTTTTTCCTTTACGTTTCTTCTTTGTCGTTCATCCATGTACAATATATTCTCTAAATAGCCATATTTCAGGTATAAAAATGTAGTGGCTAATTAAGTGGTGACATGTTTTTAGTCCTACACATATACAATCTGGCCTTCTTAACTCTCTATTTAGGACATGCTAGGACTTCAAAATGTTTGTGAGATGCATAGTTAATAATAATGTTGTCTACTAGCCTATTTATTTATCAATCTCTAGAATGATACTGAGATGTTACAGTCATAACGAACCGAAACACATGGAAGCTTACAAATGTTTGGGCTTTGCTTTGTTGCGATAATGTTTAGGTCATGCTTGAACATGTCTGAGGGCAGGTAGTTTAATTTGTTTGCTGAAATTAAACCTTGGCTGAGGGGCATGTTGAGCTGAAACTGCACTCATAAAACTCTTCCATTCAAAATTTGTTCTTTTATTATCCAGAACTAGTTGTGGGTCACAGCCAGCTTGTATTTTGTCTTTTTGTTCATCAGTCCAAATATCCTGAACACATAGCATTTCCGCACAACTACAGCTGTTCTTTGGCTCAGTTTAGCAGCTCACATTTACAAAAAATGCTGCAACCCAAAATACACTGCATGTTCAGTTTACTTCCTCCAGACAGGTCTATTCCGAATCTAACCACTTTCTCACTGCAATATCACGCTGGATGGTCTCAGACCGGTTGTTTTGGTTCACACCAGATTATAATTGTTGTGTTCTCACCTGCCTTTGTCATAACAAAGTAATTTCTGACCTCAGCTTGCTGATTGGTGCGCCACATGCGAAAGCCTTACCCAGTCAGAAAGCCAACATAACTGGCGGTCTCTATCGCTGTAAGTTCACAGCACAGAGTGACGACTGTGAACGGATCCCCATAGACACTGAAGGTTGGTGTTATTCTCTGTAAATATTTATGATGAAGTGACAGTTACTGTACATGTAATAACTCATTGACAGATGCACGGCCAGGACAGGGATTAGACCACCGGGAAAACCAGTGGATGGGTGTGCATGTGAAAAGCCAGGGCCCAGGAGGAAAAGTGGTGGTGAGTTAGTCCATAACATGTAACACAGTAATAATTACACTCATTTATCTTATATTTGAATGATTAAACCTGTACTTTTTGTTACGCTCGAAATCATACACTTTAAATATACACAAGAAGTATGATTTTTCCAAACTGAAACATTAAACATTCAGTTTCATTGTAATAACAGATATGGAATTAAATAATTGGAGTACAGAGATGTTAAAAGTAGTAACATGTATGCACACTTTTCTTTCAAGAAATATATATTTAATTTTATCCTGTTCCCCTTATTTACATTATATATTGAGTAAATGGAGATAAGATGCAGTATATTAGGTCTGTTGAAATAAATTTTACCACAATATTGCTCTATAATTAAAAGAGATGGTCTGGGACCCAGTAAACAGTCCATCCAACGCTAATTAATAAACAGAATCCATCAACTTGATATCGATTCACAGTGGAATTTACTGGAACCCATCCACTTAGGTTTGTGCTCATCGCTACCAGCAGTGGATCCATAACAATCAGCTGGTACTGGGCAGGTGCTTCATCTTGAAACAGAACCTAATCGTTGAAGACACGAGGTCGTTCTGCCGCAATCGGGCCAACTCTAAGGAGCGGTTCGGTTACTGTCAGCAGGGCATCTCTGCAGCTTTCACCAAAGACAAAAACTACATCGTGTTCTCGGGTCCAGGTGCCTACGACTGGAAAGGTACACCATGCTTGTGATTTTAAACATTTCAAACTTTTGGCCATATTACACCATATATATATATATATATATATATATATATATATATATATATATATATATATATATATATATATATATATATATATATATATATATTTTTTTTTTGTAAAAGAATACCATACACACTAAAAGCATAAAACATATTCCTGGTACCTGGGCAATGGTAGCTCAGTGGTTAAGACGTTGGGCTACTGATCGGACGGTTGTGAAACCCCAGCACTGCCACTGTTTGGCCCTTGAGCAAGGCCCTTAACTGCTCAAATGTATAAATAAAATAAATGTAAGTCACTCTGGATAATGGCATCTGCCAAATTCCATAAATGTAAATGGTACCACACCAGTGAAAAGGAAAAGTACCTTAATTTTATGAGTGTTACACTTCTTTACCCAGATTTCTTATCTCTGTCAGTTTTTACCGGCTTTCAAACAAAGTGCAGTCACATTATTCACCCTTTCACATCTATTTGGGACAATTATAACAGTTTATGGTCTTCCTGAATGTAAAAAAAGAAAAAGAAATCATTTCCACTTCCTGACTTTTTGAAGGTACTGTCCGCATGGAGCCTGTTGAAGACTTTCTTCTGGATCCCTATGAAACCGGAGATCAGAATACGTTTAATGAATGGAGCATTCCTCTGACCCTCAGCAGCTATTTAGGTGAGATGGTCAAGGCTTTCAATTGTTCTCTGACGAGTGTGGTTTTCCTACGTACTGTATATTTCCTACAAATCCTATATATACTTATTGAGGCCAATTTAATTAACATACTTTGCCATATCATATTGTTCTGACCATATTCAGCACTCAATGGATATAAAACCATTTACTGAATTATTTCAAATTATGGAAAAAGTGGTTCTATAAATTTTAGTACCTGCCCTTCAGTTGTATTAATTTAATTAAACTTAATCATTATTGTTGATGCAAATTCCATACTGCATGTGCTAAACCAATCTATTTGCATTGACTCCACCCTGTCTCGAAGATATAAACATTGTATTCATATCATTTTTATTAAGATATGATATTATATTTCCCATCTGAAAGAAAGTCCCCATAAATCCTGTTAGTAAACCACACAAGCTTAGTATAAACTATATATATATATATATATATATATATATATATATATATATATATATATATATATATATATATTGGCACCCTATCCAGGGTGTACCCTGCCTTGTGTCCGATGCTTCCTGGGATAGGCTCCAGGTTCCCCAGTGACCCTGAAGGAAGGATAAGCGGTAGAAGATGGATGGATGGATGGATGGATGGATATATATATATATATATATATATATATATATATATATATATATATATATATATATATATATATATATATATATATATAACATATGTATGCTTTTCTGATACATTCTATTATATTTGATGTGAACTGCTTCGTCAGTCCACACAGTTTTTGGGGATTTAAAGGCAGGTGCTTGTGTTTTAAGGTGGTTGTCTAGATACTATTGAAAAACCCTGTGTTGGATGCTCCTGTTCAAGAAAAAGTCTGGGAGTCTCTTAAGAGTGAACTGCACACAGTTCATCTGCACTTCCTGTCTCCCTGATACCTTTACTGATGAAAAAATATTGGCCATCTGATCTCCTTTTCGCCATTCTCATGCTAGATCAAATGCTGGAAATCTGGGAGTTAACCTCAGCAACCTTACATAGCTGGAATATTCACCAATACGCACCATGTCAGACCCAGTGCGGATTAAGGGCCTCCCTGACTTCTTCACTACTCGTGCTCTGGATTTTCCATTTCTGATGGAGGCCTGGTTCAGCCCTGGTGATTCTTCTGCCCTGAAGGAACGTACTCCTCTAGATTGTTTGTTTTTAAATTCTCCAAGAACTGTAGGTCATGGAGGTGGAATTGCAACAATTTTCAATTGTACACTTTTGCATCTTGATGATTTTTTAAAGCTTCGAGCTGAAGCTTTTCATGCTTCATCTCCCGACCTCCTTGCTATGTGTGCTAGTTTACAGACCACCTAAATTTAGCAAGGAGTTCATTCAAGAGTTTTCTGATTTTCTGGCCTCTCTGGCCAGATGTGTTGTTCCAGATGTTTCAATCCCACTGCTGCCAGGCTTTTTAATGATGTCTATATATCTACTCAACTGCCAAATGCTGTGAAAGTTCTATCCCTTTGTGTCGATCCTGCTGAATTTGTGGGTCTTTTTAACAGTACTTGCATTGCTACCTTGGACTCAGATAAGCTACAGATATCTTATGAAATTCTTAGGCAGTGTCTTAGGCACTATCAGAGCTGTGTTAAAGAAGCACAGTTCAAAAATATGCCACATTTAATTACACAAAATGCGCAAAGGCCGAAGGTACACTTTAGTACAAATTTCTAATATTCCACCCTATAGCTCTGTTCTCTTAGAAACACTGGCGTATCAGAGCTCTCTGCATCAGTTTCAAATTGTCGCACTCTCAGTGCTCGGCGCTCAGAATATCACTCACGATCTAGCTGACAGTTATCATTGCATTGCAACAATACTAGATCCGCGATTTAAAGAACATTACTTTGACTCTGAGGAAAAGCAGCATGCACGGGAAATGATGCAGGCAGAGCTGGAGGTGATGAATGCGTGATGCGCGATGAATGCATCTGCTGAAGGATCGACGTGCAGCACAGAGCAAAGTGTGCCAGAGAAATGGGTGCCTACAAGTGATGAGGTGCAAACTCCCTCGCTTTCTGACACGTTTGACAAGATTCTACAGGAAAGTGTCCCCATCCTCAGCAGTGCCACAACAAGCACAGCTATTTATCTGCCCCAAGCACCAGCACAGAGAATGAGAGACTATTCAATGCAGCATCTCAAGTTCTTCATGAGAAGAGGAACCGTCTCTCCTGCCATATAGCTGAGCAACTTTTGTTCTTGAAGAGAAGCCTGACACATTTGTTAAAAAAAAGAAAATAAAGCAATGTGTATAGAAATTACATTAAAATTTGTGTAGCCCTGCAAAACTTTGTTCTTGACATGAGGCTACATCTGTTACAGTTTGAGGTTGGTTTTAGTTCAGTTGCTGCTGTTTTGCACAATTAACTTTAATTAATGTGGAAATATGTTTACATAAACAGAATAGAGTTCTAGTTCATTAATTGGCTGTTGTTTTGCATATCACAGTAGTTTTCTAGAACTTTTCAATATTTGGATAATTAGATTTTTAATAAATCTGGTAAATTTGATTGTTACAGATCTGAATGAAGAATAACATATTTTAGATTGTTTTTGTTTTGGTGTGTTAATTTCAATACAAGTGCGATCATTTTATTGGTTTGTAGTTTTTCAATTCAGATTCATTAAATTCATAAAATGAAATTAAAAATGATAATATTAATACAATTAACTCAGTCACATTACACAAAAAATATTTTTAAATGTGTTTCAAAAAATTAATTTTTGGTTTCGGATTTCGGTCAAGTGCATCCTGAATTTTTCGGTTTCAGCCCAGAATTTTCCTTTCAGTGTATCAGTACTTATCATATCACAGTTACGCTGACAGCACACAGCTTTATTGTCCTGTAAATTCAAACAACAGCTGTTCTCTCTCAAATCTGTTTGAATGTCTTTATGGCATTAAATGCTGGATGGACATAAATTTTTTTTTTCTACAGTGGGCCAAAAATGATTACTTCAGTTGTATCACTATTTAGCTACAGCTGCAGCTAAATAGTGATACAACTGAAGTAATCATTTTTGGCCCACCAGTTTCGACTACTGATCTTTTTAATGAGTAAGGCCCTCTGTCTAACAATGTGCATGACTGTATCAAAAACCTTGAGGTCATTCTAGATCATTGTGTTTTGATTAACAGATCAGTGTTGTTGTCAAAAGCAGCTTTTTCCAGCTGAGATCTATTGCGAAAATCAAGAAAATACTCTCTAAGAAGGACCTGGAAACGGTTATTCATGCTTTTATAACATCGACGTTAGACTACTATAATTCTTTCTACTTCGGATTGCCTAAAACTGCTGTCCTGTCCTCGCCTCTTTACACTGTTTGCCAGTTGATTTCTGCATTGATTTTAAAATTCTGCTATTAGTTTTTAAAGCTTTGCATGGACTTGCTCCGCAGTACAAATGCAATCTCCTTTTTCACAGCATTCTTTGCTCATATTTACCAAGGGTGCCAATATTAGTGGAGGGCACTGTATAAGAACATCTCATGTACAAGTATCTCATCTGAAGTATCATAATCCAATACCAGCCAATCCAGGATGGATTTGACATATTGATCTTTTAACTCTGTACTTTTCCAGGCTTTGCTCTGGACTCAGGAATGAATCTGTTGAAGAAAAAAGAGCAGGTTGTAGTGGCGGGAGCACCACGATCCAATCACAGTGGTGAGGTTCTGATATTAAAGCCTGATGATGGGGTGGATGAGAGAAGTCTGCGGGTAGTTCACATTCTCAGAGGCCCGGGTCTGGCGTCTTCTTTCGGCTACTCACTGGTTGTAATAGACCTCAATGCAGACGGGTAAGAGGTCTAGAACTAGAGACCCATCCTACTGAAGGCGTGAACATGCTCTTACGTATTTACTTTACTCATAACACTGAATGTTGACTCATACCATTCTTTTGTTTTTATAACAGCAATACAACTGACAAAATAACATTCTGAACAGACCCATTAGCCCACCAGTGCTTGGAAATCCTTGTAGGAGTGTAAATATGTGAATATTTACAGAGTTTATGCATACAAATACAGCATACCAAGTCTTTTTTTTTTTTTTTTTTACATTTTACTAATGAAATATAGTTTTGCTGTTAAAAGTATGTAAGTACAGAATATCATGGGTAAATCCTGCTGGAGTTAAATATTCATGAACAGAACTGGGCATGCCTATAAAATAACTGACAAAGCGAAACATTGTTTTTTATATGTGAAGAACATTAATCTCATTAAAACTCAAAAATAACAATAAATCCTTCAGTGAATCACCGGCTCCTCTTTAAAAATAGCTCAAGAACTCAATCCTTTATGCACACACTCGACCAAATTAGTCTAAGTTTTGTTTTTCCTTTATTTCTTCATACCCTTTATGCACACTGCTGTCAGACTGTACAACTCATCCCCTCTGTATTAGCAATAACAATAACAATAGTTATTTCCCACAGGGATCAATAATGTACTCTATCTATCTATCTATCTATCTATCTATCTATCTATCTATCTATCTATCTATCTATCTATCACCTTCTTATTTTCTCTCTCTCTGACGTTTCAGAACATATGCAATGTGTAAATCTCTGATGGTTCAGTATATATCTGCAACAGTATTGTATTATTTTGTATTTTTTGTTTCTTTTGTCATTTGTTTTTAGTTGTAACACTAGAAAAGCCAAATCTGAAATGTCTGTTCTTATTTATTAGGAATAAAATAGTTTGGTTCATTGGTATTTGAGTGATGTAGCCTATATATGTTGAGGTGGGGTGAATAAACATATTATTATTATTATTATTATTATTATTATTATTATTATTATTATTATTGTTATCTAGTTTTACAAAACTATTTATTTATTCATTTCATTATTATTCCAGTCTTTACAAAATGACATTGTTTATTATCATCATCATCATCATCATCATCATTATTATTATTATTATTATTATTATTATTGTTGTTGTTGTTGTTGTTGTTGTTGTTGTTGTTGTTTTCATTTCAGTTTTACAAACCTAAACACATTTGTGCTGGTTGGTTTACCAGATGGGATGATCTTGTGGTTGGTGCTCCTCAGTACAGCACGACAGACAAGGAGGCAGGAACAGGAGGTGCTGTTTACGTTTACATAAACCGTCGAGATAGCCAAGACTGGGACAGATTACAGCCAGATGTTCTTACTGGCAATAAAGACTCCATGTTTGGATTAGCGGTGGCAAACATTGGGGACATCAATCACGATGGATACAACGGTTCGCATCAGAAAATGCACATGCACCAAGACACAGTGCAGACATCGTTGGTCATTGTGTTTATTAACTCATTATAACTACTTTTAACGTAAGCTTGTTTTTGACAGATTTTGCAGTTGGAGCACCTTATGATAGTGATGGTGATGGTGCAGTGTACATTTACCTCGGCAAAACTGGACACTTTTCACAAAAAGACAATCAAGTAAGTGAAAACTATTTAGTCAGACTGAAACAGGCTGTGTCAGTGGAGACACCTGGTTTTATCTGTAATGTTCTCTTGATGTAGGTTTTACTGGGTAAAACCCATAAAATCAAGCTGTTTGGCTATTCCTTGGCTGGAAACACGGATATAGATGGGAATGGCTATCCAGACTTAGCCGTGGGCTCACTTTCTGACAGTGTACTTGTCTACAGGTAACCCACTATTTTCAATTTTCATTCACACACATCCTATATTCTACAAAATTGGCTTGTTCTGTAATAAAAAGGAATAATTTTGTAATATTTAATTTTCTGTTTAAGGGCTAAACCAGTGATTAGCATTGAGAAATCACTGACATTAGTACCTAGTGAGATGAACTTCCAGGAAAGAGACTGCCAAAAAATACACTGGTGAGGAAAAATCATTAACATTTTTACAGTCTATAATTTTTCATCTTTAATTTGGACTTTGAAAACTCTGTCTATTGTTTTTACTGAATGCCTACGTGGGAATCTTTCAGCGTTATAACAGCTAAATCCTGCTTCTCCTACACGACCTATCCAGCGACGTATAACCCCAGACTACGTGAGTGAAATAACGTTTGATTGTGAAACATATCAACCTATCAAATGTGTTATATCAAATTAGCATTGAGGATTTCCAGTCATACATCAAGTAGGACAAATTAAATGGTGCTCTATAAAAGGAAGAGGCGTTTGTGTGTCCGTGTAGGTTTCCTCTGAGTTCTTCAGTTTCCTCCTACCTCCCAAAACATGACAGTAGGTGGATTACCTACACAAGGTGTGAATGCGTGTGCATGGTGCCCTGTGATGCATTGGCATTTCATCCAGGGTGTAGTCCTGCCTTGCTCTCAATGTTCTCAGTGACCCTGATCAAGTTAAAGCCATTACTAAAAGTGGATGTGAGAAACTTTTGAAAATATGGAGGGAATATTTAGTTTCCTGTTTGGCCTATGACAAAATTCACACACAGCTTCATTAAATGACTGATAAATACACATTTCTATATAACAGATGAAGCCCCATACATGATTGGAGAAATATCAGTCTCCAAGACTTATAATTCCATCTCTGTTGTCCTGTAGAGATTCATTACAAGCTGAACGCTGATGAACAGTGGGTTCAGGACGGTCATCAGTCCCGCCTTGTTTACCAGGACAATCAGGAAGGAAACATTGTGCTCCAGGCACCGGGTCAAAAAGAATGTGTGAAAAACCAACTCAAGCTCCGGGTACTAAACCTGCTGCCTTCCTGTTTCTTCTCACTGTACTAATACACTACATACAGAAAGTTTTCAGTCCCTTTAAAACTTTCCAAATTTTGGTATATTTCAGCCTCATTTTAAAATGGATTCAACACAATTATTCCCCTCATCATTCTACACACAATACTCCACAACAAGTATTCAGACCTATTGTTATGATGCTTGCCATTGGGCTCTGGTGGATCTTACTACATCAGCCTGTGCCTAATTTAACATTATATTAAAAAATATTACATATTGCATATTACAAAAAGCACACACCTGTCTATATAAGGTTTATGTCAAAGTGAAAACCAAGCCATGGGGTCAAGAGAGTTGTCTATAGACCTGTGAGACAGGATTGTGTCAAGGCACAGATCTGTGGAAGGACACAAGGCACAAATTTCCTGCAGCATTGAAAGTGACCAAGAGGATGGTAGCTTACATCATTCTCAGATAGAAGAAGTTTGGAATCACCAACAGTCTTCCTAGATCTGGCTGCCCAGATAAACTGAGTAATCCAAGATGAAGGGCTTTGGTCAGACAGGTAACCAAGAACCTAAAGGTCCTTTGTGGAGACAGAACCTTACAGAAAACCTTACAGAGGGACAACTACAGAGGGTGGTGCAGCACACCACCAGATGAGTGAGCAGACCAAAGCGTTTCAACATTAAAAGCCACATTAGAGCCCACTTGGATTGACTATCAACCATGAGAAGCAAGACCCTCTAGTCTGATGAAACTATTGAACTGATTGAACTTTTCGGCCACAATTCCCCGTGGCGTGTTTGGAGGAAACCAGGCACTGAGGATCACCTCATTAATACCATCCCTACAGTCAAACATGGTGGTGGCAGCATCATGTTTTCTGTGACAGGGACTGGGAGACTAATCAGGATAGAGGGAAAGATGGAAGCAGAAAAATGTAGAGCAATCTTGGATGAGAACCTTCCAGAATGCCCAAGATCTCAGGCTGGGGCAAAGATTTACATTTCAACAAGACAACGGCCTAAAGCATTCTGCCAAGAAAATAATTAGTGGCTTCAGGAAAACTCTGTGACAGTTCTGGAGTGGCCCAGAGAGAGTCCAGTCTCGAACCCAATAGAGCATCACTGGAGAGACCTAAAAATGGCTGTGTACTGATGTTCCCTATCCAACCTGGCTGAGCTTGAACAATTCTGCTAAGAAGTATGGGAGAAACTTACTAAAGAAAGGTGTACTAAGCTTGTTGGATCATTCTTAAGAAGACTTGATGATGTTTTTGTGACTGTTGAGAATTTTGTGTAGATGAGTTGAATCAAGTCTGAAACATACCAAAGTGTGGAAAACTTGAAAGGGTCTAAAAACTTTCCGTATGCACTGTATATATCATTCATCTTTTCTTGCTATTTGGAATATTAATTGCCTGTGCTTCCAGGCCAACACGGAGAACAAGCTTACAGAAATCCCCGTCAGCGTGTCAGTGTCTCTGCCGCAGAACAGTCCTCCTCAGAGACTGAGCCAAAGCTCTCTACCTGCTCTCCAGCCAGCTCTCGATGATCTCCAGCCTCGGGAAAGCACAGCTAAAGTGTGTGTTAGACAGCAAGGCAGAGTTCTGTTCATTTTTATCATGATTAGAGAAGAACTTTCATGTAGGCGGTTATGTAATGAACCATTTCTCACATTTTCAGTTCATGTTTTTGAACCCTGACTGTGGAAGTGATGATGTCTGTCAGAGTAATCTACAGCTGCAGTACAACTTCTGCACCAAAGACCAACATCAGGACTCGTGCTCACCACTAGCCAGGTGACCTCACTGACTAACATACGTTTGTTTTTTTGTTTTTTTTTAACCAACAGGTGGGAAAAGTTACAGAAAAAAAGTAAAAGTGTGGGGTTTTGAGTCAAGATTTTATTTAACATAGCTAACATTACCCAGAATGATACTTGAGTGAATGTTAAAAGCTATTTAAAAATAGACATGATTTGAATTTAAGTTATAAGTCAGTAAAAGTTCAACCATAAAAGTTCTTGCACAACTAAATTTCTGTACATTTTATTTGCCTTTTTATTTATTTATTTATTTTTTAATAATTTTGTTGGCTTACTTCATTTATATAGAATGAAGACCCATTTTAGGTAGGATGAACTTCATTCATATAACATTAAATAGAAAAAGAAAAAAGTGCCTTAAAGGTTCTTTGGATAATTAAATGGTTCTACAAGGAACCATTTGTTGTATGGTTCCAGAAAAAATAGTTATCAGATTTCAGATTTTTAACAAGTACACTAGGTTCTTTAAACATTCTCTGGAAAATTAAGACCTTTTCAGAGGACCTTTGATAGGAGAGATTTTTAATTCCTAAAGGGGTTTTATGGCGTGCTGATTTGAAAGACCTCAATCTTCCATTTGCACTTACGCAATTTTGACAACTTTGCTTTTACAACATTGCCTTTTCAGTGTTTTATCTCCATGTTGTTCTCTATATGAAAGGGAGAATGGAGTGGCAGTAATCTCCCCCGGTTCTGGGAACACGGCCCTGGAGATCACTATAACGAATCACGGAGGAGATGACGCTCACCTCGCTCAACTGGTTGCAAACTTTCCAGAATCTCTACCTTTATCATCGGTCATCCTTAAACAAGATAGTGTAAGTCTCAGAAATAAACATAACCCAATACAAATGAACGCGATTAAAATGATAATGCTTACTTAAACATGGAGGACATGAGCGTGGACAGTGTGGTATGTTATGAACTGTACAATTGTACAGAATTTAAATTCATCACACTAACATCACATTGTCCATCACACTACCCTGATGTTGAGTATTTTTCTATAACTGCACTCGCAAAAATGTTCCTCATCACAGGTGTTACAGTGACTTAATGTTTTCATCTCCAAGCCAATCGTTTCTGTCTGTTTCTGTAGAAAGTGAACATACAGTGTGATGTAGATGGGAGTAAAACAAGAGCTGAATGTAATCTTGGAAATCCTTTCAAAAGAGATGGAGAGGTAAACTGAATGACGCTGGGCCTGTATATATTTATTTATTTACTTACTCTGGCGTTGCTTATTCAAGATGATTAATTCCATAGGGAACATTTTATCTCCTACTAAACACCGATCGTCTGACCCCGAGCATAAGGGATGTCAACGTGACGCTCAATCTCCAGACGTAAGACGTGATATTTACGTTATTCAACACAAAAAAAAAACGACTATATAATATAATATAAGGTCAATTACAGAAGTTTGCATCATTTATCCTTATTGGTTATTGTCTTGTTGTATATATATCATTTGTAATTAATTTGTGCAATACAGGTACATTTTCCTTTTTTCTATTAAAAAAAATAAAAACATGAGGGGTTGCAAACTATTGTCCTAAGCTGTGATATGCTCAGGAATATTTAGTGGTCTGGGCACTATGTTTTCGAGACATCCCTGCTCAAGCAAGCCCAATTGAAATCATCACAGAATCCATGCATAAGCTCGTGTATGAGAATGATTATTGTTTTGTTGCTATAGGATCAGCATGCAAAATATTTCAGAAATCGTTGCAGAGGCTCAAGTGTTCTTTGAGCTGTATCTTCAAGTGTTTGGGTAAGCACAAGTTTAAGTATTTAAACTTAAAATAAAGTCGTCAGGAAATAAAATCTGTATCATCCTGTTGATTTATGATGCTCACGTGACAGAGAGTAATGCTCTGGTGTTAATAAACTCCAGCCTCTCCCTGTGTAAACATGCCTCCACAGGATCATTCACCTCTCACAGTACTTTACTCTTTTGTTTCTGCAGACTGGCCAAACCTTCTCAAGTGTACTTTCAAGAAATGAAAAACAAATCAGATGAGGACATCGGAGAACCTGTGCAGTATGAGTTTACAGTATGTCCATAACGTTTTTATCAGGCATTCTGAAAGTTTTCGTAGCTAGGGATTCATTTATCCTTTAAATGAATTCCACAAACCCCTCCTCAGATGGATTTTCTTAAACTATTTCAACTACTCATATATTAGACAATTATTTTTTTCATTATTTTTTTATTATTATTTTTATTTACAATAATAAATTAAACCTGTTCATTTAAAATGACCAGTTACACATGCTAATAACTTTAAGAACTCAATCATAAATATTACACACTTGAAAATGTTGGGTTGGGATTTCCACCACAGTAACTAACTAACTAAGTAAATAAAATTAATAATAATAAAAAAAACACAGACCACTGGAAGTTCCTGTATCCTACACTGAGAACCACTGTCTTGCAATGTGCATTGCATGTTATTATTATTATTATTATTATTATTATTATTATTATTATTATTATTATTATTTAAAGTTTTCATTTGATTCCAAGTTATGGCAAATGTTCAGGTTCCCTAGGGGAAATCCATTACTGAAAACTAAAATTCAACAGAAAAAAAAGTAAAAATTCGACCCAGATATTACACACTAACCCTACTTTCAAAGATGCCTAATGCAGCTTGTTTGCTAATAATGCTAATTGGCACATAATTTTTTAAATCCTTGAGTATAATGTGTGATTTAAACCTGTCAGTGTTGTAAGATAGTGCTAAGTCTTGGTCACAATTTCTTCAATCGTCACACTCTCACCATGTGAGAAGCAGATACAGCTCGAGTTCCCTTCACACAAGATAAAATGACATTATCTACATTTTCTGAAAATGCCGTTTAGTCGGTAATACACAAGTGACTACAGTAAACACCTAAATAAATATTCAAGTGTGTCTAAAGCTCCTTTTGCTGAGTTCGGATCTGGAATAGGCTTTTTGTCCAGGATAAAGTGCTTACTGGAGATAAACAGATAGATGGATGGATGGATGGAGGGATGAACGTAACACATTTGTGCTATTGACATACTTTATGTAACACTAATTACAGTCTATGTCTTTACTTATTGTTTTGAATTCAGATCAGTAACATGGGTAGGCCTCTGAAGTCCTTCGCCTCTGCAACCCTCAACATCCAGTGGCCAAAGCAGAATAAAGAAGGCAAGTGGCTCCTGTATCTTCTGCAGATCACCGGACCGAACAACCAGAGCATCCCGTGTAGTCCAGCCTCAGAAATCAGCCCAATCAGACATCCTCAGGAGGTCAGTGACACTTTTCTCACCACACTGTATCAGTGTCTTTATCCGTGCCACCTCATCTGTCATTCTAGTTTCCCCTTCATGGATCTCAGTGACTGGTGTATGACTTTGCTGGCTCTGTGCAGGTGAAGTCCAGAGAAAAACGAGAAGCGAAAGGTGAAGCGGAGGCGTCAGCTCTCAGCACTGGTGGACTCCTGTCCTTATTTGGAAGACATTACAAATATCTGGTAAAGTCACACATTTTACACTATTAAAGCAAAGTGGATGGGTTCGAGCTTGTGCTATAAAGCCCTGTGGCAGTTTACACACCCTTGGAAACAGAAGAGACGGAAAACAGTGCAGATTTTCTGCAGTGCCGATATGTCGATATGTACTGTAGATGATGTTCGTGGAAGCCATTTTTGTTTAGTATCTTAGCATGTATTACAGTAATGTAAAGGATAAAGACTAAAAACTTGCAAATTGTATAAAACTACAAAATAAACATTGTGTTACTAGATCACTACACCTAATAACCTGAGAATGCAATATATACATGTTATATATATATATATATATATATATATATATATATATATATATATATATATATATATATATATATATATATATATATATGGTGATTTAGTAAGTATTACTGGAAATTAGCTCACAACTCAGTTTAAATATGTACATAGGTCATTGTTCAGTTACTTTCATAACTTTAACATGAACATTTTAAAGGATTTCATAGCAGCATTATTGTTATTACCATCAACGAAATTAATTTAATTTAAAAAAGAAATTCACAAACATGGCCATATATATATATATATATATATATATATATATATATATATATATATATATATATACCAAAGTCGATACCATAGTGTGGTTTCAATAAATAAATAAATAAATATATGATATGTATAAAATATTAAATATGGTAATAACTGATAACTTTGATATTAAATATACCTCTGTGATTATATAAATAGCAAGCAATTTTTACATTAAATGAAAGTAGTTTAACAATTTTTAATTAATTTAAGGTTTATTCTTAGTAATTGCTATTTAGAAAACCCAAAGCAGTAAAATTCGGGCACATTCAATGTTTGACAAATAAAAAAATAATTATTATGAAGGAAGCTTGAAATTAGCACACTTTTAAGAAATAAAACTATTGTTTTAATTTAACCCTTGTAATCTAGCAATGGAAGCACAGGTCATAGTTCATATTGAGTCTGGGGAGCTGAAACAATCGCAGATAACAGATATACCAAAAAGTAAATTAGTTATTGTTCACATTTAATAGACAAAATCAACCAAATACATTAAGTTGTATGTTGAAATATAGTTTATTTAAAAATTGTACCTGAACAGAACACAAGGGTTTTTATTTTATTTTTATAACCTGCAGTTCAGAGAAAGTTCTCCTAAGTAAAGGCTCACAAAATAAAAGAAAGCCTACATGCTATAGAACAGGCTCAACCTGAACCCTGCTCACACCGTGTACCCTTTCTCTGTTCATTGCAGACATGTGGTGACGAATTGAAGTGTGTGGAGCTCAGATGCCCCCTAAAGGCAGCAGACAGAACTGCAGTTACCCTGTACTCTCGACTCTGGAGCAGCACTTTCGTTGAGGTGATTTTTTTGTTTGTTTGTTTTACTTTTTGCTTTGGATTGCATAAAATTTGGGATGCTGTCAGATTTTTGTGTGTAATAAGAAATGTAAAGGTTTAACAACTCTCATTTAATACACTGTAAATACTAAAGTGTGATTTGTTTAACAGGACTACAGCTCCCTCAATTATCTGGACATTGTACTAAATGCTTCTCTCAGTCTTGATGGATCTCAGAAGAACATCAGGCTTCAGGAATCTCAAACACAGGTAAAGAACTAACACAGGATCTGTTTTAGCAGAAGTAACACTCAAATAACTGAAGGTGTTCTCCAACTGCAAAAAAAACCAAAAAACAAACAAAAAAATAAAATAAAAAACAACAACAACAAAAAAAATGTAACTAAACTGAGAATTTTTCTACCAGCTTAAGAAAATCCATATGAAGTCATGCTGAATCAGTGATCTTAATACAGTGGAAGCTCAGTAAATATCTCTTTAGGTCACTTTAAACAAATCTGGGGCCAAGATTTAGAAAAATGAACCTGAGCATTAAATAAAACCATTAAATAGTATTTATAATGTTTAAAAAGATATAATGCATATTTATTTTTATTTTTTTACCAATGCATTATTACAGAAATCTATAGCAATGTGAGGACTAAGAGCAGTTTGTCTACAAATAAATGTGTGTGCACATGTGTGTGTGTGTGTGTTATATGTAGGTGAGACTAACAGTGTTCCCAAAGAAGAAGCCGACTTTTCTCAGTCGAGTCCCCTGGTGGGTGGGTCTGCTCAGCGTGGTGCTCGCACTGTTGCTAATAAGCCTCCTGATCTACTTCCTGTCCAAGGTAATAACACTGCATATGTAATTTTTTCACACACATCACTATCACCACCCCCGCTATTTTCTCCCTAATTTGGCCTTGGCCACTTCCCACCCAGCAGCCAGCTCTGCACTCTCTCTCACCCAGACAAGCACGGCCAGTTTCACTCTTTCAAACTTATTGTGCTTTGTTGGGATTCAAACTCACAAACAACAGGGTGAATGTTTTTCTGCCGTGCCATTCAGAAGCCCTAAAACTCTTTTATTATTAAATAAGCATACACTCAGATCCAAAATTATTGGCACCCTTCATACTGAGCAAAATGTACATGTAGCTTCAATAACACATGCAAAAACTGATATTTAAACTAGAGATGCACTGATACTAAATTTCTCAGCTGATACCGATAACCGATTATTCAGAGTGATATCGACCGATACCGATATTTTATCTTATATCTTCTACATTACTATGACAGTCAAAAAGAGAAAATTTTCTATTTCTATTTGTTATTATTTTTGTATAGGAAGTAACACGTACAGTAATAAAAATATTGAAGGCTGTTTGGTTTTACCTACAGAAAAAAACAAACAAAACAAGTGATACCCAAAGTCTCTAAAAGAACCGTAACAGGTTCATAAAGGTGCTTGGAAACTGGAAACTTCCAGTTTGCCAATAATTTTGGAGTGAATATACAATCATTTCCCTATTTGAAATACCTCACAGTTAAAAAAACAAAAATGTGTGAGGTGTTTGGATGCATTTCTATACCAGCTAAAAATGATTTTAAATAGTCTATTCTTTAACAATAATTATCTATTTTCATGTAGCAAAAATGTTTGTGCTACTGCTGTAAAAAAAAACTTGTGGTAACAGACATGAGTGGATATTTATTTGGTGCATTTGTAGTTTCACAAAGATTCATAAGCAGCAATCCTGCCCTGTTTATTGTTACTAGCAGCAGTTTGTTTTTCTGTTTGAGTTTAACGTCACTGTCTTTGTGTTCCTCAGCTGGGATGCCTTGATTGTGCGATGTGTACTGAAGACAATGAGTATAAAAATTAATGCTACAATATAGACGTCGATGCAGGAAAACCAACAGAAAAGACTTTTGTGGTTCTGTGGAATGTAAACATATATAATGTGAATACTGTTCAAATGTTCTGTGGTCTACTACTTTAGTTATTACAGATATACAGTAGGTGTGTGTGTGTGTGTGTGCTCCTGATCTATGAATGCTGTATAATGTTGTTAATAGTATAATGTTGCTTTATACGCTGAATAATGTCATAACTGTTCAGCCAGTGGTGAGGGAATGAGTGTATTTATGCTCTATGGAGCTAAAGGAGGAGATGAAGAGAGTAAATACATCTTTAGAGCAGGAGTGAAGATGAGGATAGTGCCTAATATAGACACAATGAGGAAGACCCAGAGGAAGATTCTGTCCAAAACTTGAGCCACAAACTTCCAGTCATGCACCACCTATAGCAACAGAAGAACATCATCATTAGCGCCATCATCATCATCATCATCAAGGTCATCGTCAAAATGATGATCATCATCATCATCAAGGTCATCATCATCATCAAGGTCATTGTCATCATTATCATCATCATCATCATCATCAAGGTCATTGTCATCATTATCATCATCATCATCGAGGTCATTGTCATCATTATCACCATCATCATCAAAGTCATCGTCATCATTATCATCATCATCGTCATCGTCATAATCATCATCCTCAAGGTCATCGTCATCATTATCATCATCATCATCAAGGTCATCGTCATCATTATCATCATCATCATCATCAAGGTCTTCGTCATCATTATCAACATCATCGTCATCATCATCATCAACGTCATCATTATCTTCATAAATATAATCAATCATATATGTACATTAACTTCTCAATAAAAGTTGTCCTTAAAAGCTCCATGTAACAGTAAAACTATACAACAGTATTTTTCTACCAGACAGTGTTCCAAGTAAAACCAAGTTTTGGATCCAACGAATCCTTAGAGAACCCTTGGAGAACCCTTTTTCTAACTGGGAAGGTGTGTGGTACAAACTTCAAATTGCTAATAGTTTTCTTCTTAATACCTTGAACCTATATTTCCCTAAATTTAAATAACTTTGGTATCAGTCTTGGTACTTGGGATGTTTGGTTCTACCTTAAGGTCTTAAGGGTCTGAGATTTTCTAAGAGTGTACATATTGTACAAAAAGGTCCAAGTACCATTAACCTTTATTGAATCCCTCAAAACAATGTAGCTGTTTAAGTTTTTAAGGCTTTACTGGTGCAATATAAACATTTGTATTGGTAAGAATTTGTTCCTTGTACCTCTCTAATGAAATTTTCCTTGCGGATGTGTCGTGAGATGTAGCGGACAGAGAAAGTGGCCTTCTCAAGCATGTTGACCAGAGCCTGACCTTCGCCCTCAGGGCCTGGTCGGGCTTTTCTGATGCGTGGTTTGAAGTCAGGGCTGTGTGGCTCCAGCTCGGGGTAAAGGTATCGCTCTGTGTGAGTGCGCATGCACAGAAGCTGAGGCAGGCGCTGTAAGAAGAGGTCACGCACCCACGGCGCCATCGGGTGGTAGGTGGCAGAGGACCGGTGGTGCACATTGATGACAAACACAGTCACTACGATGGACAGCGTGACAAAGATCATGATGAACAGCAGGTACTCGCCAATCAATGGGATGACCTTGGATGAAGATGGGATGATCTCCTCGATGACCAGGAGGAAGACGGTGAGTGAGACGAGCACAGACGTGGACAGCGTCACCTTCTCGCCTTCGTCTGATGGAAGATAAAACACCAGAACGGTGAGGAAGGACAGACCCAAGCAGGGGATTATGAGGAAGAGTGTGTAGAAGAGAGGCAGACGCTTCAGGATGAAGGAGTAGGTGATGAAAGGGTAGGAGAGTGTGCCGTCATGCCGACTGCCCTTGGCGCCTGTGGCGCTCAGAATTTCCCACTCGCCATTGTCGAAGAAGTCGCTGCGGTCCACCTGGTGGTTTACAAGAACTAGATCCACCATGGTGCCATCATAAGTCCATGAGCCAAATTTCATCGAGCAGTTTTGGCGGTCGAATGGAAAAAATGTCACGTCCATAGTGCAGGCTGATTTGTAGCTGGCTGGAGGGGTCCAGGTGACAGCACCGTTATATTTTATAATAGCTTTGGTCATTAGTGAGCCCTCAAAATGTCCATCGGCACTGCAAGAAAATATGAAAAAGATATAGTGATTTTCATAGTGATACATGTCACATACTTAAGCCTTTTATGACATGCATTGCATAAACATTTATTAATATGTAGTCATTTTTAACATGGTCAGAGATCAGTGCAGATGGTGAACATAATATAAACTCTAAGATCTAGATGAACACATTCTAAGTTTGTATGTTTTCGTGTTTACAAAAAAAGTGCTTACTTTGGATAAATTATTAGAATAAATTATTATTATTAGAGACATATCACCCTGCAGCTCTCGCCTAGTTTGCCACTGAAGCTAAGCAGAGTTGAGCCTGACCAGAACCTGGATCGGAGACCTCCTGGGGAAAACTAAGGTTGGTGCTGGAAGTGGTATTAGTGAGACCAGCAGGGGGTGCTCACCCTGTAGTCTGTGTGGGGCCTAATGCCCCAGTATAGTGACGGGGACACTACTGTAAAAACAGCACTGTCTTTCGGATGAAACGTTAAACCGAAGTCCTGACTCTCTGTGGTCATTAAAAATCCCAGGACACTTCTCGTAAAAGAGTAGGGGTATAACCCCAGGGTCCTGGCAAAATTCCCCCATTGGCCCTTCTCTATCATGGCCCCCAAATAATCCCCATCTCTGAATTAGCTACATCACTCTCTCCTCTCAACTAATAACTGGTGTGTGATGGGCGTTCTGGCGCACTATGGCTGCCGTCGCAACATCCGGGTGGATGCTACACACTAGTGGTGGTGGTTGAGAAGATTCCCCCCCACATACTATGTAAAGCGCTTTGAGTGTCCAGAAAAGTGCTATATAAATCTAAGGAATTATTATTCTTTAACATGAATTGAACAGTTATGTTGCATGTGAGCCTTGGTGGATGTGATCAGAACAAACATACTTCTCATATAGTACAATGTCAGGCAGCCAAATGCTCTCTGTAGGAACCCGGATGAAAGTAATACCGCCATAATCCTCTGGGTTCCAGCGCAGTTTATAATCGACCCACTCCTATGCATACAGATTTACAGAAAATCGCAATAGACAGGAATTTAATTGTGTTAATTCACTACAGGTTTAAAGATTTAACTGGATTTGCATTTACACAAGGTTTCTATTCACAACACTATTCACAATATCAGCTGGAGTTGGGAAATTTACCTGCCACAGCCACACATTAGTGGTCATAAGCTGGTTCTTTTCATCCTGTGTACAGGAAGATTAATATGAAAGGTGAACAAAATTAAACAAATTAGAGCCATTCAAACCAATGCTACAACAAGAAAATAATATAACGTATATTTATTAATAACTTCGCATCATTTTTGAAGATGTCTGTTCTTTCCCTGGAGTCCTGTCCTAAGCTGTAATCCAATTAATACAGTCGAATGTGACTTGATTGAAAAACATCAATTCGAATCAGAACTGAGAATTGAACGGCGCTGTGGTATAAATGTATATAAAACACAGAGAATGAAAAAGAAATAGACCTGCGCTAATAATGTTTTCTTCTGTTGATATATGTCTCTCATATTTATTTGTAATATAAATGAATAGTTATATAACCTCAGGTGAGATTTTATAAATGGTCCAATATCCAAACATCAAAGCAAAACCAAAACAATAAAAGCCTTCCAGCCTATTTACTCTCCAGATTTGTGTGAGGTGACTGTAGCAACAAAAGATATAACGATCATCATTTTTCCTTAGTGCAATAAGTATTTGCCCCCAATTCAACTAAACTGTAACTCCAAAAAACCGTTTCATATACGTCATATAGAATTCGTCTCAGATCTGTGTCATGACTGTGTCCTTGGTCGTGCATCAAACAAACGAACAAACAAACAAACCCCTGCGACTTTTTAACCCTTTAAAGTCACAATGAATTGCAAATCAAAAGCACATACTGTTCATTAGAAGTTACCACAGTGTGACTATCTATCTGTTTAAATCTGAAGTGGGTGTGGAAGTATATTGTGTTTGTTTGTTTGTTTTTTTGGTTATGTTTTATAAAAAAAAATAAAAATATGAACCCTACAATCAGGGAAACAATGGAAACAGTCCAAAACTCATATCAGAAATAAACAAAAGCATTAAGAGTGACCAGACACTGTGACTGGTTCAAAAAACCAAGGCCAGGAAAACCCCATGTTTTAGCCTGGGCCTATCAGAGCTTTGTTGGGACTGGAGCTCCGACAAAACTCACTGTCTTTTAACAAAACTAATTCAGCTGTGCAGATGCACACAACACACTAAAAATAAATCATCTCAAATGAGTTTCACAGCAGCGTTGCCCTAAAATATTAAATTTTCACCTCTGTCCACGGGACGCTGTTAAGTAACAATGAGACAGAGAAGGAGGGTTAGAGCTGTGAATAATTCACTCTCCCCATCACTTGGGCCTGAACATGGAAAAGCTCTTAGAAATGGAGAACGTGAGACCAAGATAGACTTAAATAAGGTAAAAGGAAGAGCTGGCCATTTTAAGATTTTCAGCACCATGGAGAGCAACACAAATCCGTTACAGTACCAGGGACAGTGTGAGCGTTAAAATGTGAATACATTTTTTTCCCCCATTAAAAAGAATGCCATATAGGTTCACGGGGCATCTGGTTGAGATGAGAGGTGTGCATCAGGATTGGGATCCAACAAAATTTTTTCAAGAAAATAAAAAAACATGGTAAATCATTCTGGTTTAAGACACATTTCTTGTTTAAAACTGAATAGAGATACAAATATTTGGAGCAGAAAACAGTGTGTGTGTGTTTGTCTGAGTGTGTCCATGCACGTTCTTACTACATCTACAAGCTGTGAGATCTTCAGACCAAAGCGCACTTTGACAGTGTTGTTGGAGTGCTGTGTAGGCCGCACCCATTTCTGATAGCCCTGAAAAATGTCCCTCAGAAGGGTGTCTTCCCTCTCAGCCAGAGACACAAACTCTCCTGCAGCTTCACACACACACACACACACACACACACACTAAGGGTCAAATGTTGTCAAAGTCATCATAAAACTCACACTGGTCATTTCACATACTGAACTTAATAACACAGAGCAGGAGACTCTGTCGGATACAAAGAAGGACAAACAGAAACCGGACACGTTTTCTTAATCAGCACAATCGGATCGGGCAATGGCTCAACCCCAATCGGCTTTCCACTGGACATACAGTACAGTACACTGCCTAGAAAGTAGAAACCATTATTCCAGTGTATTCTAGTGCATTTATACACATATAGAGAGAAATCGGGAGGAAATGTTAATTTAGCCATAATATGGCGGTTCCTGTTGATCTAAAATAAGTAAGCTATACCTATGCCTGCCTTTGTTTACACTTGTAACAAAAATCCAAAGAATTGGCTCGAATGATTCTTTGGACCAATCCATATGTACTGTACATAGTGAACATATTCAACGAGTACAGACTTTACACGAAAACAACAAACAGGCCCAAGCTACACCTAACAAATCTTTACTACATCTTTATCCTGATATTGTTTCATTCCTACCTCCATTGTCGGATATTTTTATTGATACATCCATACATTAAAGTTGCCAATAATTAAGGTTAGACCAAAGAATAGGTTTGTTCTCAGAACTTATTTTGTGTGAAACGTATGTGAAGTTTTAAAGTTAGGGTTGTTTTTTTTTTTATTATTTTTTAAAAATAAATAAATCAAAATCTGACCCTCACTTATTTAAATTCTGCAAGAGATCAGATTTATTTAGGTTTTTTTTATATATTAAACCTAACAACAAAGAAAAATGGGCAACAAATGTGCTGTGATATTATGGATCTGTTTTTCTAAATTTGGGGTTCCTTCTATAGAAACACTTTAAAAAAGGGTACTAAACTGTAGCTTTCCTTATTGCTGGTTTGGTACTCTCAAGGCCTATTAAAAGTTATACTTTTACTATACTATACTTTAAGTATGTATCCTTTGCCAAGCAAGGTGCATATAGAGTACCTTTAACGCTTATTAAGTAAAGGTAATTATGGTCCACTATATTTACATTTCCAGGTGAACGATACGAAGATTAAAGATATAAAAGATAAAGGTACCACCTCATCAATAAGGACAGGTACAGTTTAGTCCCCTTTTTCTGAGAATGAATGGAAAGTAGCAAGCCATTAAAAAGCTAAAAAAAAAAACAAAACAAAACAAAACAAAAAAAAAACAAGGAGGCCATTTTGCAGAAAGTGTATGAAGCTAAATTGGATATAACTAAGAAATATTTCTGAATAAAATAATGTTATTAAATACACGTAAGGACAATAACCAAGGCAGCATTTGGATAAAGTGGCTAAAATAAAATAAATCAAATTAAACCATGAGTATTTTAGAAATTGAGGATGTTAAGTGTGTGGTTGGTGATAGTAGTAGACTATTAGTAGAGGAGCCCTAGTTTTCTTTAATATGAAATAACATGATATTTTTAAAAAGTATTGACTAGTAATGTATTCATGTTAGTTAGTTTATCATATTCAAAACATATTCTGACTGGCACAAGCGGACAAACTGGCTGATATTGTCTTAAAATAAGCAAGTCATTAAACGACAATACTCGTATGCTATATGCTAAATGCGTTTTCAGTCTCTGAGGAGATTAGAGAGGACGTAGCTCGAGCGCTCACCTGTCACCATGGCGACCAAAAACAGCGGGAAAATAGCGTTAACAAAGCGCGCGAACTTCATTTCGGTCCTTAAAAAACATAACAAAATAAGCGCGCGCGATGAACAGGAACTCCACGGAGATTTAACCGAATAAAACAACAATAAAGTGGAACAAACTGCAGCCTGTTGTGATGATTAATGTGCTTTCATGGGGTTTATAAGTGATAATAATGAAATGACCGGTAGGATTTCTGTTTAGAGCGCGAGTCCCAAAGCATAGCGCATGGCAAGTGGGAGGAGCCAGAGAGAGAGAGAGAGAGAGAGAGAGAGAGAGAGAGAGAGAGAGAGACTTAAAGGAATAATCAAATTTTTGTTAAACTAGATTAAAATTAATCGCATTTTTAATGTTTAAAACCGAACATTTAAAGAAATATCAATTAATAAAAAATATTAATTATTTATTTAATTAAAATTAATTAACTCAATTAAATAACAATTACTTCGATAAGATCACCTGCAAATTTTTAATTATGTTACCTGTGGGTCTTAACATGCCCCTCAGAGTGGTGTACAAAGAGGGAAAAGGTAAATATTAATACAGCATAAGGGTAGAAGATAAAAATAAATAAATAAAATTAAAGTAAAATGTATTAGAAATTCTTAAGAAAAGATACTTTAGTGAACTTCAAAAAGAAGTTAAATACAATAATATAAAATAATCACACACTTGGTAAAATAAGGCATTGTGCCTCATATATTTCATAAATATTTAATAAAAAGGTGAATTAAAAAAAAATCTAAATGTAATAATAAAGTAACCAAATAAATAAAAATAAAAGTAAATTAGTCATAACGATTTGGATAAAATAGGATGATATCACAAATATCAGATATTTATAATAATTTATAAAGTTTATCCAAGTAAACAAGAAGATGCTTGCTGTATGTCTTGTGAGAGGAAGTGGAAAAGGTTTCACAAAATTATGACAAAATAAATATAAAGAAATAATAGCAAAGAGGCATTTTCTTTAAAGAAAGATCAGTTAATAAAAGCATTCGTTATTTTGGCAAAATTTAGTTTTAGAATGTTTTTTAAAAATATAATATTAATATATAATATATTAAGACAGCATAAGGGAAGAAAATATAAAATACATTTATAAAAGAAGTTATAGGAAGAAAGAATGAAAAGTTATAATAAAGTAACCGTACAATAAATAGGTAATTATTTTAGTAATAGTAATAAACTGGGTTAAACAGGGAATTGTAGGTCAGATTGCTCCATGTAGATTCCTCCGATCTAGCTTCCTCCATGTAGGGTTTCTCATCATCTTCCTCAACACTAACTGCCAACTCACCCTCATCATCATTGCTTCCTCTGCTTTATACTTCTTTGAAGTTCAGTCGAACCAAGAGGGATTTATCTTATAATAAAATAATGTACTATGTTTCTAACATAACGTGAAAAAATACTTATATATATATATATATATATATATATATATATATATATATATATATATATATATATATATATATATATATATATATATATATATATATATATATATATATATATATATATGATTTAAAAATATGATTAATTTATGGCTATAATGCAAAAATATTAAAATTATTATAACTGTGTTGCATGCGAATGCAATATTTATTTACTCACCTAATGTTTTCTTTATGGCCTGGTGCAGTTCCATTATGGTATGTTGTTGCTTTAGGGCAACATGCTTATTTTTTGTAATTTTTTAACACCCATTTATATATTTCTGATATAAACGTGTTCAAAATACATCTTGATTTACCAATAAATATGGATCAAATTTATATCTTGATGAAAATTGACTGGAACAGTGGTTCAAGGTTCAATCTTTACTAGAGAACATATGGTGCTGCTGAAATGCCCGCTGAAAGAAGACGCTGATTGGCTGCCAGTGGATCATACGACCAATTTGTGCATTCCTATTGGTTAGTATTAGGACATAGAAAATTGGTTGTTGAGTTTTGCTAGAGGAAAGCCAAAATTGCTCATGTTGCCTAGAGGCAACACGTAACCATAGAGGGTTAAAATATAGTAATAATAATAATAAATTAAGAATGTTATGATTTTAAAATTGGGATTATGTTTTAAATGTGTATCAGAAGATAATACTTCTCTCTAGCTCTTTAGTGAACGCAGCCTCATTTTGCATGAATCCGCCGCACTGCATGTCATTTGTGTGTGTGTGCGTGTGTGTGTGTGTGTGTGTGTGTGTGTGTAATGCATGTAATGACCATATGCATGCATTTACCGTACAAATATAATCAGTCTCCACAATCTCTCTGAGGGATGAAACAAATCCCCCTCACACAAGTCTGAGCGTGTGTGTGTGTGTGTCTCGTCTCAGCTCAGATGATTTTCTGCTCCAGTTGGAAGCTGCTGTGGTCAAGGCTGTGCGGCGCAGCTCTCACACTATTCACATTTCATTCGCTTATAGGAACATTTTATGTGGATTTACACACACACACACACACACACACACACACACACACACACACACACACACACACTATTCCCACTATTGCCTTCTACTTTGTATGTGTTGCTCAATGTATCCAAGATGAAACAAACAGAAAATTGCTGTCAATTAAACGGTCCTTTACCCGCTGATAATTACACCTTTAATCAGTAATCATGTATAATACACTGAGTCAGATTAAGGACTACTTCCAAAACGTCTATCTACATCTCATGAATTTTCCCCTAAGCGCACACACACAAAGAAAGTGGATGAATTATTTGTTAAATATTCATACAGTCAGTTCCCTCAATAATGCATGTCTTCCTCAATTTGTCCACGAGATCAACAGGAGTGAGAATAGAAATGGTGCTCTGGAGCCTATCCTGGGAACACTGGCCATTGTTTTCTTTCTATAAGTTAATAAGTAGAACAACAACAACAACAACAACAACAACAACAACTTTTCATTGTCAAGGAAATTCTTTCTTTGAAAAAATTTATTTCTCTCACATTGTCATCAGGCCACCTTTCTTGCTCCATTTTGGGGCAGTGTGCATAGTTATTATTGCCCCTAGTGCTCAAAAATAGGAACAAGCACTAAATTGAGGCCTAGCTGGGAAGGCATCATGCTGCCTCATGCTCGCTCTATGAACATGTTCACTGAAGGAAGACCAGCAGACAGGGGAGATAATGATGGGTTTACCAGAGTATTGCTTTTACTCCAAACTAGGCTAGTTTTAAATACTCTCTTAGTTGCCAGGATCTTGTTGTACAGCAAATAATAAGAACTAAAATGAATACATAGGCAAAGTGTAAGAGCAGACAGATAGATATCTATAGTGTACAGAGCAAGTTCTACTATAAGATATATTACGAAGATTGGGAAAAGGAAAGGGAAAATGGACTGAATGTCAGCACATCAGAATCCCTTTTTAGTTTAGAGGACACAGCGTCCATGGTTTCCAAAAAGAATTTCATATTTCAATTCGTCTGACTACAGAAGAGTTTTCCACTTTGCCTCAGTCCATTTTAAATGAGCTTTGGCTTCTTCTTTGCATGATAGACCTTTAACCAGCATTTGTGGGTGGCACGGAGAACTGTGTACAAAGACAATGAGTTCTGGAGGTGTTTCTGAGCCCATGCAGTGATTTCCATTACAGAATCATGCCTGTTTTTAATGCAGTGCCTGTTTTTAATGCAAGATCACGGGCACGTGATATTGATTTTCACCCTCGTCCCTTGTGCACCCTTGAGCTTTCTCCAGATTCTCAGAAACTTTTGATGATATTATGTACTGTAGATGATGAGAAATTCATCGTCTTTTTACGCAATTTTACACTGAGGACCATTATTATGAAATTGTTCCACAAATTGTAGATGCAGTTTTTTACAGATTGCTGAACCTCTGCCCATCTTTGCTTCTGAAAGACTCTGCCTCTCTAAGATACTCTTTTAATGTTGTGTTACTGTCACAACTACACACAGTAAATATTCACAAAAAGTGAAACAATAATTTTTCCAACATGAAACAAACACCCAGTTCTATTTCAATAGAGGATATGGAATTTAATACTTCGATTATAGATGTTAGATGGTAAAAGTAGGAACATTTACATACATAAAAAAATCAAGCATGTTTTAGTGGAATCTCATTCCTCTTATTTACACTCCCAAACATGCTAATGGCTTTTGAGGTTGTTTATATATATATATATATATATATATATATATATATATATATATATATATATATATATATATATATATATATATATATATATATATGCACATACACACACACACACACACACACACACAGTATATATATTTTTATATTTGAAGTAGCCAAGTAAGATAATATATTGGGTCTGTTAAAATAAATTTTACAACAATATTGCTCTATAAATAAAAGAGATGGACCCAGGAAACAATCCATCTAACGCTAATTAATAAACAGAATCCATCAACTTGATATCGATTCACATTGGAATTTACTGGAACCCATCCACTTAGGATTGTGCTCATCGCTACCAGCAGTGGATCCATAACAATCAGCTGGTACTGGGCAGGTGCTTCATCTTGGAACAGAACCTAATCGTTGAAGGACGTTCTGCCGCAATCCGCCAAAATATAAGGACATGTTCGGTTTCTGCCAGCAGGGCGTCTCTGCAGCTTTCACCAAAGACAAGAACTACATAAAGTTCTCTGGGCCAGGTGCCTACGACTGGAAAGGTACACCACGCTTTTTAATCAGTTTGGTAAATAATTAAATCTATAATCATGACTCTAATTTACTCAGTGTTGCATAAAATTGATTGGAACAAGAGAATGACTTTATTGGACTTCTACCATGTTTCATGCAAATGGACGTGTGTGAGATCATAAATATTTAAAAGTAAATATTTTGTTTTTAAATGTTTTCATTTTTGGTTTTCCAATTTTTGCCTCTCAGAAATAAAAGGTATTAAATTGAACTTTTGCTTGTTGCTGGTGTGGTACCTCAAGACTACACCTTTATTAGTATGTATCTTTTACCTGAAAAGGTCGATGTAGTGTTCTTTTAATAATCTTAAAGCTTTAAATAAAAGGTACATCAATTATGTACCTTAAATAATTTATAAAAGTATACTATACTCGAGAGACACACATTAAAGGTACAAAAGATGCAGTACTGATGGTACCATGCCAGCAACAAGGAAAGGTAGAGTTTGCTACCTTTATTTCTGAGAGCGTTCAATATATTTCCCAGATTTCCTAGCTTTGTCCTGAATGCAAAAAAAAAAAAAAAAAAAAAACCCAACATTTTCACCTCCTGACAATTTTAAGGTACTGTCCGCAAGGAGCCTATTGAAAACGGTTTTCTGGATTCCTATGAAACTGGAGACCAGAATGTACTTGATGAAAATCACATTCCTCTGACCATCAGCAGCTATTAAGGTGAGAAGGTCAATGCTTTCATTTGTTCTCTGGTAGATTTGGTTTTCCTATATATATTTCCTGAAAATCCTATATATGTTGCTGTAAATCATACAGCAACTTATATGGATATTTTCAGGTCATTTATTGCATGTAGAGTATGAAAAACTATTAAATTGATTACGTCAAATGGTGGAAAAGTGCTTCCACATATTTAATACCTGCCCTTCAGTCAATATATATTTATACACTTAATTGTTCTTCTTGATGCAATTTTCAGGCTGTAGTAAATCACAATCCAGGTGCTAAATTAATCTATTTGCATTGACTTTACCCTGTGTTTTTCACTTGCACATGAAGATATAAATGCATAGTCAAATTGCATTTTCATTAAGACATTTGGAAATCCTGTTAGTTCATATTGTAAATATTGAAGTAATGTTTGGACTTTACTTCAAGTCCTATTTTGTAAAAATTGGCATTGTATTTGGCAGTGTAAGTCACCATTTATGAATAAAGCCCAGAGTTTTCCAGTAGCAACAGTACCACAAATTAATATACTGTACATCTCATTTAAAGCACCAAGTGTTCAAAGCTTTCAAGATCCAAGATGGATTTGACATATTGTTCCTCTAGCTCTTGAACTTTTCAAGGCTTTGCTCTGGACTCAGGAACGAATCTGTGGAAGAAAGAAGAGAAGGTTGTAGTGGCAGGAGCACCACGATCCAATCTCAGTGGTGAGGTTCTGATCTTAAAGCCTGACGATGTGGAGGATCAGAGGAGTCTGCGAGTAGCTCACATACTCCGAGGCCCGGGTCTGGCATCCTCTTTCGGTTACTCACTGGCTGTAACAGACCTCAATGCAGACGGGTAAGAGGTCTAGAACTAGAGACCCATCCTACTGAAGGCGTGATCTAACCTATTCTTATTTATATACTTTACTCATAACACTGAATGTTGACTCATACCATTCTTTTGTTTTCATAGCAATACGATTGCCAGAATAATATTTTGAAAAGGTCAATTATATCATTTGTAGACCTTAATTCTTAGTCATGTCAACAATATTTATTGATATAGAGACACAAAGTCTTCCCAAGTTCTTAGGAATCTTTTGTAGGAGTGTAATTATGTGAATGTTTACAGGCAATGTGACAGGAATGAAGATCAACCTCAGAGTAAAAAAAAAGGGTAAAAATGAGAAATTTCAGTATGTTTCTCTAAATGTTGTGATGGAAGTTTCCTCCAAGTTTCAATCAACAAAACATTCAGTTCATCTAAACTAGAGCATCCACAATCTGCTTATTTCTTCTCCATTGCATCCCATAGATGCTCTACAGCCATGTAGTCCTGCCTCAGAAATCAGCCCTCTCAAACATCCTCAGGAGGTCAGTGACACTTTTCTCACCGCACTGTATCAGTGTTTTTACCTGTGCCGCCTCATCGGTCGTTCTAGTTTCCCCTTCCTGGATCTCAGTGACTGGTGTATGACTTTGCTGGCTCTGTGCAGGTGAAGTCCAGAGAAAAACGAGAAGCAGAAGGTGAAGCGAAGGCGTCAGCTCTCAGCACTGGTGGACTCCTGTCCTTATTTGGAAGCAAAAGTCATTATTTATATCTGGTAAAGTCATATTTATTCCACTGATAAAGAAGAGTGAATGGGTTAGAGCTTGTACTGTAAAGAACTTCAGCAGTTCTCACACTGGTGGCAACAGAAGGGACGGAAGACACTCGAAATTTTCTGAAGTGCCTCAGGAGAGGTCAGGGAATAAAAGTTTATGCAAAGAAGGTGTTCATGGAGGTCATTTTGGCTCTTTATGTCAGCAAGGATTACAATAACGAAAGCCATAAAAGTACACAATAAAAACTCATGTAATGAATGGTAAGTACATTATACAGTGGAATTATACTGAATTAACTGACAACTGAGTATATAGAGTATTCAGACACTTTGGTTTATGTTATTTAATACACTTCCAGTGCATATATCAACTTCAAATTTAAACACATACACATGTTGCTTCACTTTGTAATAAATATGGACCAGAAAGAATGCATTCATAAACATAAACATAAGCATAATGCTTAAAAAACAAACAAAACTAAATTGATACACAAAATCAGTCATTATAAAAGACATTGCCACTGGTTGGGAAATTTTCATACAACAAGTAGAAATTCATGATTAATGCATAGTATTGCTTTTTAGAAACACAAAGTGTGCATCAGGGAAAGCCCAAAGTACTGAAATTCTGACATGGTCAATGTTGTTGTCAAATCAAATTATACTTAGGAAGCAAACATAAAATTAACGCAACATTTCTACATTAATATAAGTTATAAGTCTTTATATATATATATATATATATATATATATATATATATATATATATATATATATATATATATATATATATATATATATATAAAATATAAGTCTTCATTAAAGAATCCTACATTTACAGAAACCCCTTGTGATGATGAATTAAAGTGTGTGGAACTCAGATGCCCCCTGCAGGCAGCAGATAGAACTGCAGTTACTCTGTACTCAAGACTGTGGAGCAGCACATTAGTTGAGGTAAATTTTTATTTATCTTTAATTTAATTTAATGTATTTATTTAGTAAAAAAACAAACAAACAAACAAACAAAAAACTTCTTGCTTTGCCTTGCATAGAAATCGGATATTATTTTATTATATAAGGATTTTAAAAAAATTATAGGGTGTAAATATTGAGTGTGATTTGTTTAACAGGAGTACAGCTCCCTGAAATTGATTCTGCTCAGCGTGGTGCTCGCACTGTTGCCACTCAGCCTCCTGATCTACTTCCTGTCCAAGGTAATAACACAGGTGCATTTTAAAAAAATTGAATATTGTGGAAAAGTTCATTTTTTTCATGTCATTTTTAAGGAAAGTATCGAGTGCATAAATGAACATACTTTTCATCAGGTCTACATTTCTGTATTATAAGTTCTATATTCTAATATTTTGAGATACTGGAGTTTTGATTTCCGTGAGCTGTAAGCCTTAATAATCGAGATTAAAACACAAAAAGGCTCAAAATACTTCACTTTATGCTTAATGAGAAGATTTACGCTAGAATTTATGAAACGTCCACTTTTTGAATTAAATTACGGAAAAAACAGAACTTTTCCAAGATATTCTAATGTTTTGAGATGAACCTGTGTATTATATATACTGTATATATTGCCTGTATATATCAGTGATTGACAGTAGATAGAGAACGTCATCCCTCCCACCCAGAGTATTTTGTTCTCTCTCCTGGTGGCATCATCAGAATTCAAACTCACAATCAGTGGAAGATAGCACAAACGTTTTTCTGTTGCACCACTCAGGACCCCTAAAACCCTATCACTCTTAAATGGCGTAAGTCAAACCAGTGGGTCCTTAGGAGCATCTCCAAAATTATTTGCACCCGTCATGCTGAGCAAAATGACAATATAACTTCAATAACGTGCAAAAAGTGTTATTTTGAGCTTTAAATCTGGCAACCAATTTTGGGGATAAAATATTCTGATGTTTAGTAATTTATAATTCTTGTAAACATGATGATTGTAAACATCACCAGCTCCCTCCTCCTCCTCCTCTTCATCGTCATCATCATCATCATCATCATCATGAGGCTTATCATAATCATCATAATCATCATCACCATCTTCATCAACATCATCATGATGTCATCAACGTCAACCTCTTCATTATTGTAAACATCACCAGCTTCCTGCTCCTCCTCCTCTTCCCCCTCCTCATAATCATCATCATCATCATCATCATCATCATCATTATCATCAACATTATGAGGCTTATCATAATCATCAACATCATTATAAACCTCATGAGGATCATCATCATCATGTCATCATCAACATCAGCCTCTTCATTATTATAAACATCACCAGCTTCCTCCTCCTCATCATTATCATCTTAAACATCATGAGTCATCATAATCACCAGCTTCCTCCTCTTCCTCCTCCTCCTCCTCCTCCTCATCATCATCATCATCATCAATATCAGGACCAACATCATCAGAATCAGAATTATAAACCTCATGAGGCTTATCATAATCATCATCATTAGCGTTCTCATCATCACAAACATCAATAGCGTCACCATCATCCTAATCATTGCCATCATTGTCATCATCATGAACTTCTCTATAAAGGGCCTTCTTAAAGGCTCTATGTAGGACTGTATAACCGAGTGTTTTCCTATCAGAAAAGGTTTCAAGTACAATCAATTTTGCAACTGTGCAAAATTGTACAAATGTTTTTTTTTTTTTTTTTCTTAATACCTGTCAGGTATTTCCTTAAATTGACCTAGCATGTCTTGGTATTTTGGCTTGGTTCTACTTGGAATGCTTTCTGACTGGGAAACATACTCTTGTAGGATTCTATACAGAAACTTTAAGGGTTCTACAAGAGAGACCCAAAGGTCTTAAAGGTCAGTTATTTTCTAAGTGTGTGCATATCGTGCAGTATGCACTGTTATGTTGTTTCATGTTTGATAATAAATAACTACAGAACTACAACTAGTGTGTACATTGTACAATATAATCCTAAAAATGAGTGTTTCCCTGTGAGAGAAGGTTCTCCGTACCCTTAACCTTGGAGGAATGAAAGCCTTTGCAGAACAGAAAAAGAGTTTAGGTATTCCGAACACCAAAAGAAGGACTGAATCTGGAATATGATAGAATCTGGAGTGTTCAAAGGGCGTGATGGTCAGGTGTCCACATACTTTTGGCCATGTAGTGTATATAAAATAAATAATTGCTCATCAAATGATACAACAAATATAAAAATAGAGAAGCGCTCAGATCTAAAGATGGAAGGTTTTTTTTTTTAATGTTGAAGATGCATGCCGTATGCCTTGTGGTAGGGAGTGCAGAAGTTTTCACACCCTTAGGACAAAATAAACACAAATTTACAGTAATTTTCCGAAAATGTGAGCAATTTCACAGAATTCTTAATTTATACATTTAAAATATAGTAAAAAGAATAATAAATAATGCAGATTATCATAATAATGAAAACAAATCCTATTTTTCTCTCTTTTAAATGGTACGCGCACACTTGACCTCTTTAATGACAGCCTGAGGGCGAAAGTTATTTTCACAACGACTTTTTTGTTGCTTTTACCTCATGTCATGAATTTTTATTAAAAAAGAGTATTGTCTTCCTAGTTTGCATGAATCCGCTCCACTGCACTGTTGAAACACACATTAGTGTGTGCGTGTGTGTGTGGCCTCAGCTCAGACGATTTTCTGCTCCAGTTGGAAGCAGCTGTGGCCGAGGGTGTGTGACGCCGCTCTCACACCATTCATATTTCATTCCCGTAAAGGGACATTTCGTGTTGTTTTACACACACACGCACACACACACACACACACACACACACACACACACACACACACACAGAATCAAAACAGAAAATTGCTGTCTATTAAATGATCCTTTTCCCGCTGATAATTACTCCTTCACTCAGTAATCATGTATAATACACAGAGTCAGATTAAGGACAACTTCCCAAACATCTCTCTACAGCTCCATAAGCGCATGCACAAAAAGAAAGAGCATGAAAAATGTGTTCATATTCATACCCTCAGTTCCTTCAATAATGCATGTCTTTCTCAATTTGCCACGAGATCCACAGGAGTTAGAATAAAATAGAAATGCTGCTCTAATTCTCACTCACTTACTCAATTTCAGTAAGCACTTTATCCTGGTCAGGGTTGTGGTGAATATGAAGCCTGTCCTGGGAACAGACCCTGGACAGGCCATACACATTCACACACTCACTCACACTGTGGAACATTGACCAATTCACCTGCATGTAATAGGCAGGTGGAAGAAAACCAAAGAACCCAGAGGAAACCCACACAGACATAGGACCCTCTTGTACAGAGAGTAACTCGAGCTTAGGATCAAACCGATGAGGCACTTTTGGGAGTGGAGTTACTGTTATTCACCTACAAGAGAAGTCCCAAAGTGCTTTGTTCCTCCACGGCAATATTACAATATTTTCTTTATTACAGAGCAACACATCCTACATTTATAATCACATTTAATGTTGTGGAAGATCTACATTCCTGTTATCACTTATATTAAAACAGCTATAAACAGTTGCTCCATCATCCCACTTCTCTCTCTCTCTCTCTCTCTCTCTCTCTCTCTCTCTCTCTCTCTCTCTCATTTTTATATCTAGAACCTAAACAAACAACAAAAAAAGCAACTTGTCACTACCAAGGGACTTCTTCCTCGGAAAAGCTTTATTTCTCCATCACATTGTCATCAGGTGTTTATGAATCTGTTGATTTGCATATTGAGCATCAACAGCCATTCGAGCACGTTCTATCATCTTCTAGCCATGTGAGTCAATTTATTTATTAAATCTGAATTAGAAAAAAAACAACAACATGGTAAGAAACACTCAAACTAAGGATAGAACAGACGTGTAAAGAACATGCATGTGCTTATGTGAATATATTTATTCCCATGTGTGTATACTGTCACATATTTAGACTGATTTTCTTTCATATTAATATATAAGATTATGGTTATTATTCAAACAAACATTGCTACAATAATTTGAGGTACATTAGTTCATGTTGGGTTCTTTATGTTGTAGGTACAAGAAATCATCTGTGTGTGTGTGTGTGAGCCTTATACAGTAGTTTTGTTTGTCTAGTACTGTCTTGATGTGATGTTTCAGTGTGTTAATACAGATTTCTGATAGAATATACAACTTTTGAAGGATATTTCAATGCAACGTAAATGGTCGTGTTCCAATAAACTGCATACTGCACAAATGCCTACTGTCTATAGCATCATTTATCATTTTGTTATTTATTATTCATCCCTTATTTGAAATCTACTGCAGCATCTGTGAGAACATGCTAAGTAAGAAGTAATACTTTTGCTACCATAGAAAATGTATAAGGATATTATATTATATTGAGGTAAGGTAGTCTGTGATACTCTCTCTGAAACTGTATTGCTATAATTTCTAAATAAACGGCTGAAGTCAGCAGGATCACATGACCTGGGTCCAGTGCTAAGTAGTGAACAGCTTTACATTCACAGTTTCTAAATTGGGAGTGAGCAGGAGCTGGTTTTCACGTGTGTGTGTGTGTGTGTGTGTGTGTGTGTGTGTGTGTGTGTGTGTGTGTGTCACTCGGTGTTGTCATCCAATTGAGTGTTGTAGCTATTAACCAGAGGCTGCATGAAGAGGCCAACAGTTCCAGAAACGCAAACCAACACAAAGATCCACAGGAAGAGTCGGTCTATTACCATCGCCACATATTTCCAGTCCTCAATGATCTGAAAAAGGAAGCCAAAGCTTTATTGAGGATATATATTCATTTTTGTTTATTTAATCATTCATTTCAGATACCTTTCAATATCACCTGTCGGAAAACTTACATTTGTAGCTTTACCTCTGAAATGTTAAACAGACTTAACTCAAACTTAAACCTAACTCAAACTTAACTCAAACTTATATACTTTTTTTTGTTGAAGCTTCTTCCAGATAAGTCCCTGTGTAGGTTGTTACTATAGAAACAAGCTGCTATTGAAGAAAACTAAACACCTTTTGAGCCATATACAGTTATCATGGGGATGAAGATCATTATAAATATATTTCCAGTGAGGTTATTCACATGAAATTTTCACCAGACATCAGTATTAACTCGCAAAGTCCCGCAAATATAAAGAATTCACAACATTAAAGTCCATAAATAAAGTTATATGTAATAAAGCGGAATGACACGGGGAAAAAAGTATTGAACACGCTAAGAAAACACCCTAATTTCTCCATCTGGGGATTAATAATTATCTTATCTTATCTTAAGAAAAAGCAGTTCTCCAAGGCAAGGTAAGGCAAGGAACCAGATGAAATCCGTAAGTAATTACACCCCCTATCTGTGCAAATTAATATCAGCTGGGTTAGTAAATTGATGGTCTATAAAAAGGCTTTTCGTTATCAAGGTGTCACACAAGAAACATCAGTTAATACTGGTGAAAATTTCATGTGAATAGCCTGACTGGAAATATATTTACTGAAAAAATTGTTCAGTCACAATAATCCAGACTGCACCTTAATGAATTAATGAACCTGCAGACATTCATGTTTAAAACGCAGTTATTGAAAGATGATTTTAAGAGAAGTGCATGAATAACGCCAACGCTCACCGCTTCGTCATCATCCTCGCTCTTTATCTTGTCAGCAATGTATCTCACGCCCTCCACAGCCATCTCCATATCCGCTGAGCACTTCACTGCTAGCCGTTTCCGGATCTCTGTGTTATCCTGCATTTCTCTATTCCTCCGGCTGAGGGTTTTGGAGTCCTCATTCACAAAGAACGTGGAATCCGACAGAGCGTCCTGCTCTCTTTTAAGAGTGTTCTCAGAGAACGAGCGATGTTGGTGCTTGCGCCGGAATTTCTCACGGATGTTGGACGACCCAGGCCTTTGCATGAACAACAACGCTGGCAGATGATTCAAGAAGAAGCTCTTGACCCACGGTGGCATGGTGTGTGTGCTCGGAGAGCGGTGATGAATGTTTAGCACGCACACGCTGGTGACGATGGAGAAGGTCACCAGCACCATGGTGAACATCAGATACTTGCCAATGAGTGGCACAGCCAGTGAGGTCGGAGGCACAATCTTGGAGATGAGAAGGAGGAAAACAGTTAGGGCCAAGAGGACTGAGATACACAAGGTTATCTTCTCTCCACAGTCCGAGGGCAAGTAGAAAACCAAGATGGCCAGAGATGTGATAAGAACACACGGAACGATCAGGTTGATGGTGTAGAAAAGCGGCTTGCGCCTGATGATGAAGTCATAAGTGATATCCAGGTAAGTGAAGTCATCTGGGTCTTCATTCTTGCGACCGGGAAGAGACACAATATCCCACTCACCACTGGGTTTGAAGTCATCGCGGCTTGCGAAGTCGGACAGCAAGACCAGGTCAATCTCTGTGTGGTCGTACGTCCAAGAGCGGAACTTCAGTGTGCAGTTCTGTTGGTCGAATGGAAAGTTTCGCACCTCAATCTTACACGCACTTTTATAGATGGCTGGAGGCAACCAAGCAACCTCACCATTGCTGGACACGACGGCGTTGGAGTAGAAAGACACCTCGTAAGTCCCGTCCGCACTAAAAGCCAGAAACACAGTTTAGAGGTGAAATGTGAGTACAAAAAAACTCAATATGTTTTATCATATGATAGAACATATGATAAAACATATCATATATGTTATCAAGAACACTCGTAAAATCCAAAGCAAACATACAAAGACTTTGTTCTCAGAATATATGAAGCTAATAAAATGTTCATTTTAGTTTTTAATCTTTTAGTCCATGCCAGCTCAAGTAAACATCGTCATTATAACTGAAAAGGAGACGAAACCATGGGCGTAACCATGCATTCTTTGGGGGGGTCGTCCCCCACAATGTTGAGGAAATACCAATCTGTCCCCCCCAATATGCAGTACAAAATATTTTCTATCTCTCCCCCTTTAATGAACCCTGCCAACGGATCTGTCTTTTCTTCATCTATTCTATTTATTTATGTCTATTCCTTTTTAATAATTTTCCACAAGTTCGTTGATATATTTGAGCAGCTCAATCTGTAAGAAATGGAGACAGCAGCCAAACGTAGAAAAGTTCAGCAGAGCATACAAGCTTTTTTCAGACAGTAAGTAACTAGATACCTAAATAGTAGGTAACCTTAGCTTAGTATAGAAGGCATCATACCATGGCTTGGTTTGTTCTTAAGAACGTCAATTAACTTTTGATATTTGCACACCCATGAAGTAGGCTAGGCTAACGTCAGTTCCAGTTTTTGACCGTTAACGTTACATTCACTTGCATATCCTCCCGCCGAGTTCGTTGGACCCCCCCAATGTCCATACCATGGTTACGCCCTTGGATGAAACAAATACTAAGAAGATCTTAAATTCATGTAAATAGTTCAAAGATTCTGCTTTTCCCTCAAGCTCTCATCAATAATATCATTTGTAATGCAAATGATTGGATTAAATTACAAAGAAATGCTAAATTGAAGCATTTTCACTAGTGGTCTCAGACTTTTGGACCCCACTGTAAATTAAACAGACACTAAAGTCCCTTAGCAAGCAGGCTTTAAAATGGAAACACAGTGATATCTGGCACTAAGCCACGTTCTCCTGCTCATCCCGTCTCACTAATGCATGCCTAATCTCTCCAGAGATCACTGAGTGCCCCGGACATACTCTCCTGATGGAAGACGCGTCTGGACACAAACACGGGGTGTTTATCCAGACACTCAGCAACCCTGAGTCACACTGCTATTCCAGTATTATCTGTGAATATCTGCTTTAGTTCAAGTTAAACTTTAGCCTCTGTACGCTTTACCTTTTTCCTTTCACTCGGTTTTGTATTCGACGATCATTAAAGCTACAGTGTTTGCTAAAAATGAAAAAAAAAAATGGACTATTGAAACAGGGGATAAAAATCCTCTATAATCAGATGTTTCTGAGCTGCTGTCAGTCACCCTGACAATCCTGTAATATAAACTCACAGGAAATTGGTATGCATACAGTATATCATACTCAGAACCAGTAAAATGTCATCAAGCTCCCAACTTCAGGTACGAAAGAAGTCTGACTACAGAATGACAGACAGGAGCTGGCAGCCAATCAGAGAGACTGAGAGCATGAACGTGTAAATGAATGAGAATGAGAAAGACAGCGATCTTATGGAGTTTATGGTATGTCCTCAGATTTATCCTCATTGTCAACAATGTATATTTACTGCAGAAACCATTGGGCTGTGTCCCAAATTGCACTGTACTGAATACTATGTCAGAAAATGATGGACAAATGCTCACTTATTGTAGAGGACGATGTCTGGCAGCCATATGTGCTGTGACGGAAGACGAACTTTCATGACACCTTCGTACTCGTCTGGGTTCCACATTAATCGGTAATCATTCCACACCTAAAAACACACACCGAATCTCTAAACACCTCAGTACAAAAACTATACACTAAAGTCACGATTTCTCACTGCTGAATTCAAATCAGAATCGACTATTTTGGTTCTTTAAGGAATTAAACGTGTGGTTTTACACATAATATACTCAACAACTCTTAGTACTCTGGAAGTACAGACTACATGGGGAAAATGTGGCACTTATGTCAAGAAATATTAGAAATATATGACCCGATATTACGATATTATGATAATATTACCTGAGTGAGCCAGCAGTTGGTGGTCATAATCTGTTCCCTTTCATTCTGAAAGCAGATAATCAAGTGTTATCCATGTGCGTGCGTGCGTGCGTGTGTGTGTGTGTGTGTGTGTGTGGGCGCACGTGTCTCACCACACTGATGAGCTGAGCTAGAGACACCTGGATGGCGATGGTCACCTGCTGGCTCTTGTTCACTGCTGGTCGTATGAGCTTGTTGTAGCGTTCAGGAGAAAGGAGGTTATTAATTA